>NC_056431.1:52193665-52493665 GCF_018296145.1 Oncorhynchus tshawytscha | reverse complement strand
GTGGAGATTATAACAGAACATGGCCAAGATGTTCAAATGTTCATAAATGACCAGCATGGTCGAATAATAATAAGGCAGAACAGTTGAAACTGGAGCAGCAGCACGGCCAGGTGGACTGGGGACAGCAAGGAGTCATCATGTCAGGTAGTCCTGGGGCATGGTCCTAGGGCTCAGGTCCTCCGAGAGAGAGAGAGAGAGAGAGAGAGAGAAAATTAGAGAACGCACACTTAGATTCACACAGGACACCGAATAGGACAGGAGGGGTACTCCAGATATAACAAAGTGACCCTAGCCCCCCGACACATTAACTACTGCAGCATAAATACTGGAAGCTGAGACAGGAGGGGTCAGGAGACACTGTGGCCCCATACGAGGACACCCCAGACAGGGCCAAACAGGAAGGATATAACACCCACTTTGCCCCAGACAGTGCCAAACAGGAAGGATAACAAAGAACAACCCAAGGGGGGCGCCATCCCAGACAGGATGACCACATCAGTGAATCAACCCACTCAGGTGACGCACCCCTTCCAGGGACGGCAAGAGAGAGCCCCAGTAAGCCAGTGACTCAGCCCCTGGAATAGGGTTAGAGGCAGAGAATCCCAGTGGGAAGAGGGGAACCGGCCAGGCAGAGACAGCAAGGGCGGTTCGTTGCTCCAGAGCCTTTCCGTTCACCTTCCCACTCCTGGGCCAGACTACACTCAATCATATGACCCACTGAAGAGATAAGTCTTCAGTAAGGACTTAAAGGTTGAGACCGAGTTTGCGTCTCTGACATGGGTAGGCAGACCGTTCCATAAAAATGGAGCTCTATAGGAGAAAGCCCTGCCTCCAGCTGTTTGCTTAGAAATTCTAGGGAGAATTAGGAGGCCTGCGTCTTGTGACCGTAGCGTACGTGTAGGTATGTACGGCAGGACCAAATCAGAGAGATAGGTAGGAGCAAGCCCATGTAATGCTTTGTAGGTTAGCAGTAAAACCTTGAAATCAGCCCTTGCTTTGACAGGAAGCCAGTGTAGAGAGGCTAGCACTGGAGTAATATGATCAAATTTTTTGGTTCTAGTCAGAATTCGAGCAGCCGTATTTAGTACTAACTGAAGTTTATTTAGTGCTTTATCCGGGTAGCCGGAAAGTAGAGCATTGTAGTAGTCTAACCTAGAAGTGACAAAAGCATGGATTAATTTTTCTGCATCATTTTTGGACAGAAAGTTTCTGATTTTTGCAATGTTACGTAGATGGAAAAAAGCTGTCCTTAAAATGGTCTTGATATGTTCTTCAAAAGAGAGATCAGGGTCCAGAGTAACGCCGAGGTCCTTCACAGTTTTATTTGAGACGACTGTACAACCATTAACATTAATTGTCAGATTCAACAGAAGATCTCTTTGTTTCTTGGGACCTAGAACAAGCATCTCAGACTGTTAAACAGCCATCACTAGCCAGCTACCACCCGGTTATTCAACCCTGCACCTTAGAGACTGCTGCCCTATATACTGTACATAGACAATGAATCACTGGTCACTTTAATAATGTTTACATACTATACTACTTTACTCATCTCATATGTATATACTGAATTCTATTCTACTGTATTTTAGTCAATGCCACTCTGACATTGCTCAAACTAACATTTATATATTTCTTAATTCTATTCGTTTTTCCCCCTTTTTTTCTTTAAACTTTTAGATTTACGTGTATTGTTGTGAATCGTTTTTAGATACTACTGCACTGTTGGAGCTAGGAACACAAGCATTTCGCTACACCTGCAATAACCTCCAAATATGTGTATGTGACCAATAACATTTTATTTGATTTGATTTGTCATACTTTGGTCATCGTACTTCCAATATCATCAAATGTCATAAAAAACATGATTTTGACTCTTCATGACCTTTAAAAATAATATTTTCTGTGTTGGAATTATGTGGCCGTATCTCAACAACGAAATGGTGTGGATGTATACCGGTCATTAAAAATATTAATGTAGGTAGACTGATGGCCAACTCATCCACGTCATCCTCTATGAGGAAATAACACACATTTTTTAAACGGTCTGTTTGAGATACAAGTTTGAGGTGGGGTTTTTGAAGGTTTTTTTTTCTCCAATATTTGCTTTGGCCACAAATACGAGTGTAGGATGAGTCAACATTATTTCGGTATGAGTTAACAGAATATGTAAGTGAAAGTATCACTTACATATTCTGTTAACTCATACCAAAATAAAAAACAGCACATTTTTCTCTCTGCCCCATTGCAAAATGTGTAGAAATGCAGGAAGTTAGTTTTCATTAAAAAAAATGTTTTCCCCCAAAACAAACCTTGGGTGTTGGGCGGACTACCACGTAGCCTTTCATTTACTGTATGTTGCAAACTGTTTTCAAAATGTAGAAGTGGAAAAGTTGCTTGTTGACCCCGACAATGAAATTGGGCAGGGGACTAGTGGTGTTACCTATTTTTTTGGTGCAGGAGTGCCCCGAAAAATGTAATGGACATCATCATTTCTCAAAGTTTGTATCCTATTGAATATCATAATAGAATATGCAGAAAATGCATCCTTCGATTTCAACGTCTGCCTTTGCCCACACATAGTAGTCTAGGTTTGCATCCAATTGGTGACAGATTTTCATGCGAATATTCTAAAATCTGCATAAAAACAATATTCACATTTTCCCACCAGAGATGTTTCCATCTACTATTTCAACTATTTTGGGTTATATAGCGAATGTGCCAACACTGGTCATGGCACATGCACTCTAGCCAACAGCTGGCAGATACAGTGCAGGTATAGCCTACCAAGCCAACATGAGATTTGTATAGACAAAATAGCGAGATTATTTTTATTTGTCAAACGGCAGCCGAGCATTGATCATTATGTCACCAGAATAAGACCCTCAATATTTATTAGAAAGTAGCATCAAGCTCATCACAATGCACTTTTACCACCCTGTGAAGTTCATAACTTATTTCATCCGTAGCATAATAAACTGCAAGTCCTAGTGGGAGGACCACACGACTTGTTATTGCGTGACATCGATATGATAGTTATTATATCAATATTTGCGTATAAAGGTGCATCATTTTTTGCATAATTCATTTTACAGACACAAAAAGATCCCAGCTTGTCAAACGTATTTTGTTTTGTCAACATTTGGAAAGTTTACGGACAAATCTGCTATTTCCATCAGGCCTGTCGTGACATTTGTAATCCGACATGTAGGCCTACTTTACTTGCATAAAAACGTTGGATGGAAACCTGGTTTGTGTCAAGAAAATGGCTTACTTGTTTCACCCTCAAACACCAAGTTAGGCATACCTAATTTCAAAATATGTCATCATCACTGTGAATCGTGAATGATAGGCCTAATTCTTCATGTTTTACCGGTGAAATGTCCAAAACTCGTCTGCATACCAATCATTTGATTTCAATCAGATTCATGGGAATATGATTTTAGATCTTCTTGAATTGAATTGTTTTATGAGCGAATTAGACCAGATGTTGTTAAACTATAAACATTGAAACAAAATACAATCAAAGCATATATTCTTCCTCGTGGCAGGTGCTGATTTTGGCGCATCTTAAAGCTAACCATCCCAAAATCTCACAAAAAATGTGGAGGTTTTTTGGTGTAACAGTAACATTATAGGCCTATCATGTCATGCTATTATATTCAGTTCTGTTATAATATGAATGAATTATTATGTGATCTTGTGAGACATTGCTTCAGAATACATTTTCCAGAAATATTTTTACCAGCTCTGTGTAGCACTATACCCCTGGAGGGGACTGTGGATCTGTCTCTGTCCATTAGCTCGTTAGTACATTAGTCACATGCGATATCTCAGACAGCACT
The DNA here is from genome assembly GCF_018296145.1 of Oncorhynchus tshawytscha. Classification (NCBI taxonomy): domain Eukaryota; kingdom Metazoa; phylum Chordata; class Actinopteri; order Salmoniformes; family Salmonidae; genus Oncorhynchus; species Oncorhynchus tshawytscha. Next base: position 52,489,820 of record NC_056431.1, on the reverse strand, counting down.
GGCCCAATGTTGATGAAACTTGGGTGAATAATATGTCTTGCCATAGAGATTCGCATTTACAAAATTACACTGATTGGCCCAAGGGGGAGCTGCATCATTCGTGGTGACATGTGTACTGTTGCCATGTTTACTTGTTGCTTGTTTGTACAATACAAATTAATATACACATGTATTATGAATACTCAAAAACCATACAAAGTACTAAGACAAATGTCTCTTTTTGGGTATGAAACTGACTGTTCTGATTATATAATGAAGTACTTGTATACAGTTAGCCTGGTCCCAGATCTAATTGTGCTGTGTATGTTTGGCCTGGCAAAGTTGGCAAGACAACATAGCAGATATAGGCTCAGGCTATTATATAGTCATAAGAGTGTGAGGAGTTAAAATAATGAATATGTTGCCTGCATAGGGAGGTCTCCTCGCTGCGTTACCCACAGAGTCAGGTGCTCTGCCTGTAGAGGGTGTCAGATGAGCACACAAGCATACTTCAGCAGCAACAACAAATGCTGTCTTGGCAACTGTGTCTATGTAGGACTGTAATCCATACGTTGGTGACATAATGGAGTGTGGTGGTGGCCGACTTTGTGTCCTGACCAATGGTGTTGCCTGGGGTTGCAGTGCATTGTCTGTTATATTAGGTGCCTCTTCAAACAGGTTTTGTCACACCCGGGGACAGAGAAGCCGTTCATAATCCAGGGAACTTGTCCATTCCCCTCAGAGAGAAGCATGACATCAGAAACCTCACTGTTAGTTTTTTCCTGAGGATAATAGTTCATTGAACATTTTTTTTCTTGCAGCTGGGATTCGAATTCACACGGACTGTTTTGGTTAAAGATTTCTTCACTGTGTCCATTGAATCTCTTTCCAAAGACAACTGAGGAGAACAGTCACATGACACCTGTAGTGGTTAGTGGTTGACAACTAGTGTTGCTGTGCCCTATTCTTCACCATGCAGTCATTTTCCTGAGGAGAATAGCAGCCCAATGACAGCTGAGATTGAGGATGCCCTAGTATGAGCCGGAGGAGCAGTAGCAGCCCCAGCCTGTGGACCGTACTGCCTCAGAGTGGCCCTGCACCATGTGAACGCTACAAGCACGCCTGCTGCTCCTACGGGGACAGTGTCTTTGTGTTGGGAGGGAGGGAGAGCCACTCGCTCAGGGACTTCTGGAGGTATAATGTTGGTAAGTGACTAGTCTCTGGTGACAGGCTGTTAATATAGCTGGCCAACATGCAGGCAATATTTTCTTCTAGGTTCATTAAAAGATTAGTAAGTGTCAGATACACTATACTTTTTCTAAGTCATAATTATTATAACTTTGTTTATATTGTGACCTGGTCTGCTACAAACTGTATATGTCAGTTATGCAGAATGTGATTCAATCATGTTATAACAGTGTTATACAGTGATGTTGTTAGACATTAGGAATGTGGGTATGGACCTAACCACTGTGTGTGTCTATGTAGTACGCAATGAGTGGACAGAGTTGGACTGTAGCTGTGAGGCAGCACCTGAGGAGCTTCAGGAACATTCCATGGTGGCCCATCAGGTAGGGTTCTATCTATGTCATCTGTATGGTTATATCAAGGTAATATCAATGTCATTGTATCTCAGACTGCTTAGCATTGCTGTACATGGTAGGCTTCATGTAGCTCAATGTTGATTGTAAATCATTATCTTTACAGGGTGTTCTGTATGTCTTCGGTGGAATGATTGATTCTGCGTACACTATATGGAAAACCCCCCTCTGGGTGTTTGATATTGGTAAAATCCACTGTGGGCAACATACACCTCAATAACTACTGACACAATCATAATGATCCAACAACATCCCAAACACTTCTACTCCTCACAAGAAAGAAGTGTTAAAACATGTTCAAACTTGCATCTGGCATTTAAAATCCTACCTGACAACATAAAAAGTTGGTACTAGCTCACAGTTCTCATAGGGAGTGACGGCAAAGAAAAGCTGCCATTCTGCCTTTGTTTCTCTGTGAGTCCTGCACAGTTGTCAGTGTCCTTTCTCATATCTCTTGCAGTGAAAGAGCAGTGGGTGTCCTGGCAGGATAGGAACCCCCCTCAGGTATGTAATGTAAAAGTAAATGCTCCATATACCAGGGAAATTGAGAGTGATAATGTAACCATGCTCATTTTCCACAGCTTGTACTCGCACAAATGCACCACTATAAATGATTAAAAGAACAGTACATATTAATTTGTATACCCTCTCATATCAAGTACGGTTTTAACTGCAATGAATGAAAAACATAATCAATTGATTAACTAAATGTAACAACAGCATATGGCAGCTCTATAAACTGGCCGATAGCATGATTAATAGTAATAGCTGATCAAGTACGGTTCCCATGCTTTGTACTGATATTGATGACATCCCTCATGGCCGTCCATATGCTAACATGTTAACAGAATCAGGTGCCAGTCAACAGGAAGGGCCACAGTGCCGTGGTGTTTAGCTCTGCCATGTACATCTACGGAGGATACATTGACATGAGAGCCTCATCACAGGAGTTTTGGAAGTTAGAATTTGGTGAGTTAGACGTTTTCTATGGATAGATAATTTGGTTTTTGTGATTATCATTTAATAACAACGCATTTCTGTCACATTTCCAGAGAAAACAATAATGATATCATGACTGGAATATGTTTTGAATTTACCAACATTTCACTTAACACTGTCTTGTGTGTGTGTGTGTGTGTGTGTGTGTGTGTGTGTGTGTGTGTGTCAGACACTATGTTGTGGTCTCTGCTGGACTGTACCCAGTCAGAGGTGGGTCCTGGTCCCAGACACAGCCACTCTGCCATGACACACCTGGACTGCATGTACCTTTTCGGGGGTCTGAGAGGCCTGAGGGAGCAGAGGGATCTGTGGAGATGGAACTCTACCAGTCATTCCTGGAGCTGTCTCAACGCCACGTGAGTGATCTCTGCTCCCTTTTTATTTCTCTCTCTCTCTCTTTCTCTCTGCCTCTGCCTCTGGGGTTTCACTGGATACTACAGATCTATGAAAATAGTTTTCAATGGTTCAGGCACCGACAACTTTCAATACCCTTATGGAGGATACTTTTAGGACTGTTCCATTGGCTCCATTGTACTGGGTAAGCTAAGTCAAGCTCCGGTCAAGTATTTGAAAGAATTTGAGATAATGTATTTGACCCAGGTCTGTTTCAGGCACTGACAACCTCAACGGCCTTATGGAGGGCAATATCATGTCAATTATAATGTCTCTTTATGGGCTCAGTTATTTTGTGTGGCAATTTGTTCAGCGTTTCTACTCTCAACAGGAAATGCAAAACAGCTGAAACCAGACAATGTTATCTGGCGCTGAGCCACCAGATTAATTTGCTTAACCTGTAGCTTTAATCTCTCACAAAACTCTATCATCATTCACTATTAATTGTTATGTTTGAATAAATAATTGGGATTATGCAGTTTATGTACACACAGCACATGAAGTAAATCAGCAATCTAAGTGATGTTATCTTTTCCACACAAAGCAAAAAAACGAATAGACGAATTGTGTTGCTTGTTGAACAATGCGTTGTGTTGTTTTTCCTTCCTTCCTGTCTGTCCTGTGGATGTGTTATACAGATCAGGCCCCTCTAAGCTGGTGGGCCACTCAACTGTGGTCTACCGGGACAGCATGCTTCTGTTTGGAGGAGGAGAGAGCCAGCACACACCCAGGAGCTGTCTATGGAGGTACAGCTTCACCATTCAGTCACTCTTCACATTTTGAATGGAGTTTCTATCGTAAATGGTGGTGTAAGAGAAATAGCGTCCTAAATAATAGTAATAACTATAAGTCAGAAGTATGAGAAATATCTAGAGTGTGCTTGCTGAAGCAAGCTACACTGAATATATAATAATATAAGATGTGCCATTTAGCAGATGCTTTTTATCCACAGGTACAGCTTCACCACCCAGACCTGGGGGAAGCTAGCCGTGCTACCCGGCTCCAACCCACCTCCCCACAGGATCTACCACTGCTGTGCTGGCCTTGGCCCTAGCTACCAGCCTTCCGTGACCACAACCACCAGCACCACCCTGATCCCCAGCACCACCATCAGAAACAGACTTGACAGCAAGATACGGCCGTTCAAGAACAAATGCTTCCCATCCTCCTCAAAGACAGAGGGCACTATAGAGCTGGAGACGTTTAGTAGCTCGGAGAAGCTATTGACTGAAGTGGAGGACTATTGTAATGGTCTAAGTGAGAATGACACTCAGCGGTTTGGGAATTGTCTGACCTTTGAGAACCAGGAGGCCTTCAGTAAGCAGTGGAGCTGTGAGAATATAGAGGAGGATGGTTCAGGTAAACCAGAGGAGAGCCATGAGAGCATAGCACAAAACCTGCCTGATTTGCTACTGGTGCTGGGGGGAAAGCCCTTAGTTAGACACACAGTCATCTCTGTGTGGCAGATGACATTGGCTGACTTCTGAGTTTTGACCTCTGACCCAGAGAGAGAGAGGGATGGCATTTTATAAACTACAGTGCCTTGGAGAGTATTCATCCCCCTTAGCGTATTTCCTATTTTGTTGCGTTACAACCTGTAATTTAAATAGATTTTTGGCGGGAGTTCATGTAATGGACATACACAAAATAGTCCAAATTGGTGAAGTGAAAAAAATTACTTATTTAAAGAAGAATAATAATAAATGGAATAGTGGTGCATATGTATTCACCCCATTTGCTATGAAGCCCCTAAATAAGATCTGGTGCAACCAATTACCTTCAGAAGTCACATAAATAGTTAAATAAAGTACACCTGTGTGCAATCTAAGTGTCACATGATCTGTCACATGATCTCAGTATATATACACACCTGTTCTGAAAGGCCCCAGAGTCTGCAACACCACCAAGCAAGCGGCACCATGAAGACCAAGGAGCTCTCCAAACAGGTCAGGGACAAAGTTTTGGAGAAGTACAGGTCAGGGTTGGGTTATAAAACAATATCTGAAACATTGAACATCCCACGGAGCACTATTTAATCCATTATTAAAAAATGGAAAAAATATCGCACCACAACAAACCTGCCAAGAGAGGGCCGCCCACCAAAACTCATGGACCAGGCAAGGAGGGCATTAATTAGAGAGGCAACAAAGAGACCAAAGATAACCCTGAAGGAGCTGCAAAGCTCCACAGTGGAGATTGGAGTATCTGTACATAGGACCACTTTAAGTTGCACACTCCACAGAGTTGGGCTTTATGGAAGAGTGGCCAGAAAAAAGCCATTGCTTAAAGAAATAAATAAGCAAACGCATTTGGTGTTCGCCAAAAGACATGTGGGAGACTCCCCAAACATATGGAAGACAGTACTCTGGTCAGATGAGACTAAAATTGAGCTTCATCACCCCGAGAACAACATCCCTACAGTGAAGCATGGTGGTGGCAGCATCATGCTGTGGGGATGTTTTTCATCGGCAGGGATAGGGAAACTGGTCAGAATTGAAGGGATGATGGAAGGCGCTAAATACAGGGAAATTCTAAATACAGGGAAATTGACTTAACGATTGTGGTACAATAGCAGAACCCATCCAACTTGAAGGAGCTGGAGCAGTTTTGCCTTGAAGAATTGGCAAAAATCCCAGTGGCTAGATGTGCCAAGCTTATAGAGATATACCACAAGAGACTTGCAGCTGTAATTGCTGCAAAATGTGGCTCTACAAAGTATTGACTTTAGGGGTGGGGTGGGTAGGTGAATAGTTATGCACACTCAAGTTCAGTTTTTTTGTCTTATTTCTTGTTTGTTTCACAATAAAACATATTTTACATCTTCAAAGTGGTAGGCATGTTGTGTAAATCAAATGATACAAACCCCACAAAAATCTATTTTAATTCCAGGTTGCATGACAACAAAATAGGACAAATGCCAAGGGGGTGAATACTTTCACAAGCCACTGTATTTAAAAGAAAAATGTATATATTTATATGGAAATGTTATCACAAAGCGTGGGTGTGATGCAGCTTTTGATGCATAGCGTTCCCATGCTAAGGTGTTATTTAGTCCACATATCAGTCCCAAATATACTGTACATATCTTAATCTTTGTTAAAACTGAACAATTATTCAGCTGAATTAAGAAAACAATTCAGCAAATCTATTTAGCAGAGAATCCCAAAAATAATCATTGTACCTATATTCCTAAGTGTTATGTTTTAGATAGTTAAAAAAAAGGACATTGTTGTCAATGTTAAACCAAGTGTTAAACCACATTAATTATGAAATTGTTTGTACTTAAAAATATTGCATTTTTTAATGTTTTGTGTTTGTGAAAGTGGGAGAATATCCCCAATTAACACATTGGTTTTGAAATAGTGTACATATTTTAGCAATTACATTTACTTTTGATACTTAAGTTTATTTAAAACCAAATACTTTTTGACTTTTACTCAAGTAATATTTTACTGGGTGACTTTTCATTTTCTATTATGGTATCTTTACTTTTGTTCAAGTATGATAATTGGGTACTTTTTCCACCACTGCCGGTTTTGAATTAATCTCCCAACAATTTTCCTGTCCTGCTAAGCATTCAAAATGTAACAAGCACTTTTGAGTGTCAGGGAAAATGTATGGAGTAAAAAGTTCATTATTTTCTTTAGGAATGTAGTGGAGGAAAAGGAAAAGTTGTCAATAAATAAATAGTAAAGTAAAGTACAGATACCCAAAAAAACTACTTAAGTAGTACTATAAGTTTTTTTACTTAAATACTTTACACCACTGAAAACCGGTCACTAGGGGCAACAGTGAGAGCTATTACCATCAAATAGGGTGTTGGGGATGACGGATGAGCTCCAGCTCCAAGGGTCAAGTTTTCAATCCCAGGGCTAGACCCTCGTTTTGCATTTTGAGTTTTAACCCTATCCCAAACCTTAACCTCAACAATTCTGAATGAATTCCTAAACTTAACCATTGAAATGTTTGTTAATGGTAAAACATCAGATTCTGCAATGACACAGAGCTTGTTGGTCATTCCACCAATTAGGTGCCTTTTGAGTAGTAAAAAAACTAAACAAAATTGTACTTAATTTTAACATTCTGTCATGAAGAGCAAATGTTCAAGTTAATAATAAACGTGTTTTCCCATCTTAAATTTAATCAAAATACTATAGTAAGTGCATATTAAAGTAAATATTCACCCATTTTGAATGTTATATTGTTTGTGTGCATCTCTGAGCAAATGTTCTATCGGTTCCCTGGGTCAATTTATGTTTTCATGTATATCTGAGAAATTGCCGTTCAAGCAGACAGAAATTTGGCAGGTATGAGGTAGCATTGAGATAAAGCCGCTCTCACTACACTGTAAGTATTTTTTTAACATGGTGGATCAGCTTTAATATAGCGGATAGATTGTAACTTCCATCAATGTAATTGTCTGCATAATTTCCAATCTCCCATATATTTTTGGGGTATACATACATACATACATACACATACCCACATATGTGACCCGATTCAGGAAACTAGGCGTATGTCGCAAGTTACAACTTCACAGGAGAGCCGTTTGAACATTATACATTTTTTTTGACAGAAATGCCTTGTCGACCATGTGAACTTTCATGTGCCTTAATAACAAACTTGTATGCCATGTGTAAATACAAATAAAATGGTTAAACTACGAGCCTAGTTTGTTTATCCACAGAAAAAGACAGCAACCGTCCCGCTAGCCATGATTGGCTGAGATAATGAGTGGGCTGGACATGCCGAGAGATGAGTTTGGATTGGTCTGCGGTGTAGCAGCTTGTGTCTATAAAAATGAGCTGCTCGTTATGAGTAGATAATCCTTTCTACTGCAGTTTTTACGAAATATATAACATTAGCCATGAAGAGCTGAAAATATGTTGCTACTGCTCTCAATAACATTGCTGCCCTGAATTTATCAGGCACAATCGACAAAGGTCAGTGGGAAAAAATTGTGATGGGCTACTTTCTGGAGGACCTTCATGCCATTCTGACTCTGAAAATGTAATAAAAGGGGTTGCAGTCTGCCATGAAGCTTTCATCCATGTATTCGGGTAAGAATCTAGCTACAGTTTCAGATATTATACGTTTTTACTTTTGTCAGAAAGTTGGTTTTCATTGCAAGTTTAACCTCTCTGCACACCGAACTCGTTAGTTAGCGTATTAAACATTCATGAAAATACAAGTGTCTCACATGTTTGAAAGCCTAGAATCTTGCTTATCCAACTGCGTTGTCAAGATTTAAAAAAGGATTTACTGCGAAAGAATACGATGCGATTATCTGAGGATAGAGCCCCATAAAAAACAACTATTTCAATCAGCACAGACGTAACAAAATCACAAACTGCAATAAAATCAATTGTTTACCTTTGACGATCTTCCTCTGTTTGCAATCCCAATGCTCATTGTTACACAATGAATGGTCTTTTGTTTGATAAAATCCATTTTTATAGCCTAACATGAAACATTTTGTGAACCACTTGTGTCGTGAATTCGGTCTCATTCCATTTGACGACACATTCGATGTAAATACACACACTAAACGTGACTTTTCCACTCATGTTTGGTTTCATTGTAATCAACTGGTTTGTTTGTAACACAACCAAATGTGATGGGTCATTTCGCGGGACGTATTGACTGAAAGAAACCGATTTGAAGACAACAAGTAATGACATCATTGTGCACCAATGATATGACCTCTGTTTCGTTGATTGACTGTATTTTAACCCAATGACCACTGATCGTCTTGAAATCTAGCTGGGTAGATACCCAATGAGCTGAGGTAAACAGCAATATGTAATGTTTGTGTTGGAAGACCAACCCATGTAGTAAACTCCGGCATAAAGAGGGTCATTCCCCATTGAAGTTTCATACCGGAAGGAGTAACGCATGTTACGCACAGCGTTGTTTTGGTAAAGCGCATCTTCAGCTGTTTATATATCAATCATTGTAATGCACCTCGTCCTCCTCTTCTGAGGAGGAGAAGCGAGAAGGATCGGAGGACCAAAACGCAGCGTGGTAAGTGTCCATAATGTTTATTTTAAAACAAACTGAACACTACAAAATACAAAACAATAAACGTGAAATGAACGAAACAGTCCCGTGTGGCGACAAACACTGACACGGAAGACAAACACCCACAACCCAAAACTGAAACCCAGGCTACCTAGTATGATTCTCAATCAGGGACAACAATTGACAGCTGCCTCTGATTGAGAACCATACTAGGCCAAACACAAAAACCAACATAGAAAAGCAAACATAGACTGCCCACCCAACTCACCCTGACCATACTAGATAAAATAACAGAACTATGGTCAGAACGATATACAGATGTACACACAATTTTAGAAGAAATTGATCGGGAAAGTGAGACAGAGATTGTTGGAGGACGATTAATTTAGCGATTCCCAAATGGAGGAATATTTTTTGAACGGAGAGGACATCGTTTTGGACTGATAAGTTCTTCTCATGCTAATGCCGTTGTTTGAAATTAATAATATAAAATATTATTTGTGATTTAAAAAAAAGTTTTAGTAGCAATATATAAAAATGTAATGTAATGAAATGTGAGATGCGTGTGTCTGCCGCCCCACCCCCATATGAAATAGCCTATTTGAGGCTGTTGAGGGGAGGGCAGGCCCACAACAATGACCAAAGTGAAATGGAGACAGTAGATACAGCTGGTCTGTTGTAATATAATAAAGACAGTAGATCTAGCTGGTCTGTCATAATATAATAGACACAGTAGATCTAGCTGAAATGTCATAATATAAAATAGACAGTAAATCTAGCTGGTCTGTCATAATATAAATGAGACAGTCGATCTAGCAGGTCTATAATTATATATTCAACCTTATGTTCCCTGTACTCTATATATATCTGTTTATTACACCTGTTGATACAGGACTCATATGTGAAACTATTCTAACTGAACATTTCACAGTGACACTGACTCCAAATGGGAGCCCCCAGTGCCAAGGTGTCCATCCCCCACTGAAGCTGGTTCATCCAGCTCCTGCCACAAGTGGTGTTCATCTGCCCAAATTTATGTCTGCAGGTATGGATGTGCCTCAGGGCCAAAAGGGCACAGCATGGAGGCATCGCTGTGTTCTTTGCAAAATGAAGTCCCCCATCACCTGCACCACATGCTTGGTGACCCTCTGCTTTACAGCAGAAAGAGACTGCTATAGCACCTGGCATCAGCAGCACCATATTGTGTAGAGGACTGAGGGTCTTCCAAATATTGAAAGTGTTATTTTGTAAATGTATTTTTTTTCATGTTTTTTCTCATTTTTTGGGGTGGGGGTGTGTTAGAATACCATTTTGGTATTTTGTACAGTATATAGTTATTCCATTCAAAATGTATAACTTCACCAATTTGGCCACTTGGGTACATTTGGGCTACTTGTGTGGGACACCTGGGTGACTTCATGATAAATGTCATGTAGCACACTCATTTTGGAAGTTATCATTCTGAAACTTTGCACAAGTACTGTTGCCCTCCTATGTTTTTCACTGAAATTGTCCCCATCATCCTTTCTGAATGTTTGTTTTGTCTTGTTCATTTTAAAGATGATGATACAACAATAAAAATGAAAAAACATATGCTAAACCAGATCTATTGTGTTATATTCTCCTACATTCAATTCACATTTACACAACCATCAGAGTGTTTTCTTTCAAATGAAATCAAGAATATGCAAAATCCTTGGTTCTGAGCCTGAGCTACAGGCAGTTAGATTTGGGTATGTCTTCAGGCAGAAATTGAAAAAAGTAGGGGGGTAGCTGTAAGAGGTTACGCTTTCTGTTAGCTAGCCAGCTGGTATTCGATGGCTGGCTTGCTAGCTAACATTAACGTACATGTATGAAGTGTGTGTAACGTTAGTGATGTTTTCTCAGAATGCCATTTCGCATTGCTAGTTATAGCATAATGTTAACAAGCTAACATTGAACCTATATTCTTAACTTTAGCTAGCTATGGCAATTCGTTTGTATTGCTACTTAAAGCTTGCTGTTAGCTTGCCAGCTAAAGTTCAATGGCTGACTTGCTAGCAATGACAATCGGTTTCTATTGCTAGTAACGTTACACTATGGATTGGGATTTTAGCTCATTTCTTTAGCTAGCTAGCTAACGTTAACGTCACATCTACCTCAGACCCCAAGTTAAAGTAGAAACTCAGAGCTACAAAATGATATATCATACACAGCATTGTTGAGGAACAATGGGAAAGTAATTCTACTTTGAAAGTTGATAAACTTGTAAACTCCCTTTTGAGATAAGGGCCTTTGAATGTTTTGGTACCTACTGGAGACAGGGTTCCCACAGCTTCTTAAACATCAAACTCAAGGACTTTCCAGGCCCAATTCCCTCAAATTCAAGGACCCAACATGGCATAGTTTGAGACATGGATCAATGTTAATTACTGTTACAACACTGAGAATTTTTATAATGAGAGAAGCTTGAATGTGTGAACACTTCTCAATTGTACTGTGTTACAGTGATGGCAGACTACGTGGTCTCTTGCCTTCTCTAACACAGCACAGCAAAACAATATATTGTGTAAATTGAGCGATAGAGACAGAGACTTGAAGAGCTAAGTAATTCTTTGTTTATTTCATTAGCACCAGCTTAACAACACAAAACATGTCGCAGAGCAAAAACATGGTCTTTTTTCATGAACATGACCATGACCGAAATAGAAGATAAATAAACAAAAACACATGACCATAAATTAAAAGTTTAGATGAAAATGAATTGGATCAAAATAAATTAAACATTTCCACAACCAATGTGTTCTGGGGTTGTTGGCGTTTTGATTAATTTACTTATTTTTTTATCACTTACTCATTGAATAGTGTTTTGCCCTTTCTCAAACTGTTAAAACAGTGGCCAACCCTTTTTTTGCTGCTATGCCCCTTCATTTGCTCATTCACTTTTTCATTGAGTAGTGTTGCTATTTCAACTATTTGTGCTCTTTAATCTTTAGCACCCTTTCTCAGGCTATTGGACTTGGCAATAAGACTGAGGTTGCCTGTGCTCTCCGCTTTGAGTGCAAATTTGTCTGCTGAGGTCTAGAGAGCATTTATGTCATCTGTCAGTCTTCTTGTCTTCACTTTCAGTTCATCTATTTCATCTAAAAGGTATTTTCTCTATGTTTTTTTGCTCATCCATTCTTCTCTGTCTCTGTTCTTCTTGATGTGTCACATATCTCTGCCTTGCAGCTGCCACTGACATCAGCAGCGGTCTGTCAATGCACACATGTATGCCACCCACAGCTCTTATGTGGTCAACTACATACAGTATCTCTGTGCTACATACGAATCTTCCTTCAAGTTCTCAACTTCAATCTGCCGATTGATGGAGAATCTACGCTCTACTAAGGCTTGTCCGTGTGACAGTAAGAGGAGTTGGCGGCAAAGTCTCCATAGATTTCTGAGCTCTTTGTCATTTGACATGTACTCATGTAAAAATGTGTTCATGCTGTCTTGGACAGGATCAAAGTTGGCAAACTCTGAGTGTTGGGCCTGGACAATGTCATCAATAAAATGTGAGTATTGATGAATGATGTCATCACAATCTTCTTCCTTCACCCAATGTATATTTACAAGGTAGGTCAGGGCCTTTTTCAATTTTGCTGTTCACAGCATCTTTCCATTTGTGTCTGCCATTTCCCTTGGATCCAAGAAAGAAAGATGCGAGACCAGAGAGTACTTCAATGGAGATCTCAATACGTTGGTTAACAGTTTTGAGCATACACTTCTTGCAAGCGATTTTGAAGTCCATCAATGTTTTCTGTCCAATTTTCTTCCCTGCGGACAACTCTGTCACAATTCTTCGAGTAACAAAGCCCAAGTCGGCCTGTGAGGAGTCGATGTGATTGGATGACTGGCTCACCTCGACATCAAGACGTTTTTGAGCGGTCTTCGCTTCTTTCCTGAGGGCTGGCTTAATGAATCTGCTCATCAAGCTCTTAAGCAGCTTGAACAAGTCTGTAGAGAGAAATGGCACCATGGCCTTATCGGTCTGGTAGCGTGTGAGGAATGGTGTCACGTCTTTGCTTGTTGACAAGATTCAATTCAGTTTTGCTGTCTTGAGAGGGTCCTTAACAGCCTCTTGAATCACCTCAAATGACTTTGTGCCTGTATTTGGACATCTCTTCTCTACAGCGTTCACATTTGTTGCCATATGGGGTAAAAACTCTAAAGCTCTTTCAAGCACCGGCGCATTTTCAACCCACCGTGTCTTGCAAAACTTAAATGGCAGTGGGGATCTGATGATCCAATGATGTTAAAGTAGTCCTCCCTGTCGTCTGGAGTATCCTTCAGAAGTTGGTACATAGCATGCAGTATACTATCAACTTTCCACTCTGTTTCTTCCACTCCCTTCTGACATGCACCATGTACAATATGGAGACCGCACCTGCCAATGTTTATAAGGTGTACATCAAAATCTAGGAGGGACTTCTCTACCTTTGAGTAAAATGACCAATTTACATTTGGTCCATCTATGGAGATCTGAACCATGTTTTTCTTTGGTAGATCTTCGGTGCTCTTCTCATAGACCGCTTTAAGGTCCAACACAGTTGCATGTCCCATAAAGTGATTTTCTGTTAAGGCTCTCATCAAAGAGAAGTACATAGTCCTCCTACCCAGCAGACAGTTTTTTAGACAACAAGTGCTTGAAATTAGGAGCCAAGCCACGTGTGTACACAGCTGGAATTGTTGTGCAGCATGTGAAGGTCTTGGCTATTGCACTGTTTGGGAACATCGATGAGAACAGCACACCCACGAGTTAAAAAGAAGAAGATTGAAATCAAAGACTTAATTCTGTTTCTAGCATGTGTGTGAACATGTGTGTCTGTGTGTGTCACAGAGAGAATGTGAACTATGAAAACAAACATAACATGTTCCTAAAAATAATTTCATGTTACAGGTGACAGCTTATAAACCATGCCACTCAGACTCCATAATATTCAGACACCACAGTGTCTCAGCGCGCAATGTGTCCTCTTTGGGTACGCCAGTAATGAAGTCTTGAGGAGATGGTGAATGTGGTAGCAGTTGTAGAAGATTGTCTAGGTGGTGATGTAGATGACGATGACTTTTCCACATAGTTCAATAGAGTGTGAGCTGTAAGAAAATAAGTGTCCAAGTCTGATGAAGGACTAGCTAACTGGCTAGCATTAGTCATTAAACGTAGTCACTAACAACTCTAGTGAACATCCTTTAACTAAATGTAAACTTTCAGCTAATGTTAGCGAACTGTCATTTATTTTAAATGTTCATTGTCCAGCTCTGCTTGCCGCAAGTTGGCTAACGTAACGTTAACAACTTAGCTAACGTTAGCTAGCTAGCACTATATTGACAGGTGTAATTCTGTGGGAAAACTGACTGAGACATCTAGATAACGTTAGCTAACAACAACATAGCAAATGTTAATTTAACCGAATAATACTGTAATGTTAAAGTTAATTTACCCAACCACGAAGAGACTGAATAATCTAGTTAACTAATTAACGTTAGTAACTAACTAAGTATGGTTGTTGTATTCCTTTCTACATGTTACCAGGGGTAGGACCTACCTGCTTTTAACTTGTGCCGTCCTGTGTGATGCTCCAGCAGCATGGCTCGTCACAGCTGCTTCGTCCATGGCGTGAACTTTTATTGATTTGCTGCAGGCTCTGCATCGGGCCATATGGATGTTGTAATGAAGTGCTATTTCCTATGCAAATGACCAGCTTACTGCTATTGCATTGCTATAACTGAGACAACACATAGCAACGTATTTTCACAGTAAAACAGGGTAGGGCCATACAGGATAACTCACACACACACACACTGAAAAGACACACAGACTTGCCAAGACAGGAACGCACACACCTACACACACGCAGCCCCTCCCCTTCTGGATGGGCTCCAAAGACAAAGAACTCTGTCGAGAACCAATGGGATACTGACACCAGGCTGGAGGAGACTGTCTATCATCTACGAACAACCTACCAGGAGCCAGGACTACCAGAATCTACCTACGTCATTTCAATGTATAAAATGAACTGTACGATTGTGACCGGCCTCTTTTTTTTCCAATGGTTCGCTTGAGAACTTGACGAAACGGAGCCGTGCACGTAATTGCCAGATATCATTACTCTTGAATAAACGGCCTTTACTATACCGTATCCGCCTTGTCCAGCGTCTCGACTTGGTCTCGTTTCTCATATACCAATTCATCAACAATGTCCCATGGATCTTTAACAAGCCAGTCTTTGTAAGTGTCTTTGGTGAGCCACAAGTCCAGGAATTTCCATTTTCCAGGCATAGCTGAAGGTTCGCTTAACGTTAGCTTTTTCTCTTGCTTGCCGCTGTTTAGCCTTAATCATTTGACGTCAATCACTCATGCACGCACGTGACCGTCACACTTTCTCGAGGCAGGTGGCGCGTGAAACAAGGAAGCACAGACGGTGGGAGACACATGCAGACAGTGGAACGTAGCCTATTGCTGACATTAAGTTTAAAAAATCTTCAATTTCTATTCTTGCACAAAATATATAAATTAAAGCACTTTCAATGACCCCTGTCTATTTATGTCTATTTTCAAAAACTTTCAAGGCCTTGATTTTGTTTTCGATAATTCACAAACTTTCAAGGATTTCAAGGACGCGTGAGAACCCTATGGAGAGCTTTCCTTTGTCTACACCCATTCAGCATTGTTCACACCCTCTTAAGCCAGACCCACCCATCTCTTTAAGGATTCACATGTGAGGTCATCAAATCAAATCAAATTTTATTGGTCACATACACATGTTTAGCAGATGTTAATGTGAGTATAGCGAAATGCTTGTGCTCCTAGTTCTGACCATGCAGTAATATCTAACTGTAGCGGTCCTATGTGTAGCTGGTGTAGGGAGTCAGGCGCAGGACAGCAGATATGAGTAATTAAAGTACTTTACTCAATCATTTTAAAATTACAACACAACCATGACAGCCCACAAACACGGACCGAATTAAAATAAACAATCACTCACGAACACAACATGGGGAACAGAGGGTTAAATAATAAACAAGTAATTGGTTGAGTGAAGCCAGATGTGATAAGACAAAGACAGAAAAAATGGAAAATGAAAAGTGGATCGGCGGTGGCTAGAAAGACGGTGACGTCGACTACCGAACGTTGCCCGAACAAGGAGAGGGACTGACTTCGGCCGAAGTCGTGACACTAACAAGTAATCTAAATATGTCACAACAACAAAGGAATGAATAAGAATATGTACATATAAATATATGGATGAGCGATGGCCGAACGGAATAGGCAAGATGCAGTATATTGTATAGTGTACAGTATATACATATGAGATGAGTAATGTAGGGTATGTAAACATTATATAAAGTGGCATTGTTTAAAGTGACTAGTGATACATTTATTACATCCCCTTATTCATTATTAAAGTGGCTAGAGATTTGAATCAGTATGTTGGCAGCAGCCACTCAATGTTAGTGATGGCTGTTTAACAGTCTGTTGGCCTTGAGATAGAAGCTGTTTTCAGTCTCTTGGTCCCAGCTTTGATGCACCTGTACTGACCTCGCCTTCTGGATGATAGCAGGTGAACAGGCAGTGGCTCGGGTGGTTATTGTCCTTGATTATATTTTTTGGCTTCCTGTGACATCGGGTGGTGTAGGTGTCCTGGAGGGCAGGTAGTTTGCCCCCGGTGATGGGTTGTGCAGACCTCACTACCCTCTGGAGAGCCTTACGGTTGTGGGCAGAGGAGCAGTTGCCGTACCAGGCGGTGATACAGCCCGACAGGATGCTCTCAATTGTGCATTTGTAAAAGTTTGTGAGTTTTTGGGGCCAAGCCAAAAATACAATTTCTTCAGCCCCCTGAGGTTGAAGAGGAGCTGTTGCGCCTTCTTCACCACGCTGTCTGTGTGGGTGGACACCTAGGAACTTAAAACTTTCCACCTTCTCCACTACTGTCCCGTTGATGTGGATAGGGGGTGCTCCCTATGCTGTTTCCTGAAGTCCACAATCATCTCCTTTGTTTTGTGACATTGAGTGTGAGGTTCTTTTCCTGACACCACACTCCGGGGGACCTCACCTCCTCCCTGTAGGCCGTCTTGTCATTGTTGGTAATCAACTGTAGTGTCATCTGCAAACTTGATGATTGAGTTGGAGGCGTGCATGACCACGCAGTTAGTGGTGAACAGGGAGTACAGGAGAGGGCTGAGAATGCACCCTTGTGGGACCCCAGTGTTGAGGATCAGCGAGGTGGAGATGTTGTTTCCTACACTCACCACCTGGGGGCGTCCCGTCAGAAAGTCCAGGACCCAGTTGCACAGGGCGGGGTCGAGACCCAGGGTCTCGAGCTTGGTGACGAGTTTGGAGGGCACTATGGTGTTAAATGCTGAGCTGTAATCGATGAACAGCATTCTTACATAGGTATTCCTCTTGGCCAGATGAGTTAGGGCAGTGTGATTGTGATTGCGTCGTCTGTGGACCAATTGGGGTGGTAAGCAAATTGGAGTAGGTCAGGGTGTCAGGTAGGGTGGAGGTGATATGATCCTTGACAAGTCTCTCAAAGCATTTCATGATGACGGAAGTGAGTGCTACGGGGCGGTAATCGTTTAGCTCAGTTACCTTAGCTTTCTTAGGAACAGGAACAATGTTGGCTCTCTTGAATCACGTGGGAACAGCAGACTGGGATAGGGATTGATTGAATATGTCTGTAAACACACCAGCCAGCTGGTCTGCGCATGCTCTGAGGACGCGGCTGGGGATGCCGCCTGGGCCTGCAGCCTTGCGAGGGTTAACACGTTTAAATGTTTTACTCACGTTGGCTGCAGTGAAGGAGAGTCTGCAGGTTTTGGTAGCGGGCTGTGTCAGTGGCACTGTATTGTCCTCAAAGCGAGCAAAGAAGTTGTTTAGTCTGTCTGGGAGCAAGACATCCTGATCCGCGATGGGGCTGGTTTTCTTTTTGTAATCCGTGATTGACTGTAGACCCTGCCACATACCTCTTGTGTCTGAGCCGTTGAATTGCGACTCTACTTTGTCTCTATACTGACGCTTAGCTTGTTTGATTGCCTTGCGGAGGGAATAGCTACACTGTTTGTATTCGGTCATGTTTCCGGTCACTTTGCCCTGGTTAAAAGCAGTGGTTCGTGCTTTCAGTTTTGTGCGAATGCTGCCATCAATCCACGGTTTCTGGTTTGGGAAGGTTTTAATTGCTGTGGGTACAACATCGCCGATGCACTTGCTAATAAACTCGCTCATCGAATCAGCGCATTCGTCAATGTTTGACGCAATGCGGAACATATCCCAATCCACGTGATCGAAGCAATCTTGAAGCGTGGAATCAGATTGGTCGGACCAGCATTGAACAGACCTGAGCGCGGGAGCTTCCAGTTTTAGTCTCTGTCTATAGGCTGGGAGCATCAAAATGGAGTCGTGGTTAGCTTTTCCAAAAGGAAGGCGGGGGAGGGCCTTATATGCGTCGTGGAAGTTAGAATAACAATGATCCAGGGTTTTACCAGCCCTGGTAGCACAATCGATATGCTGATAGAATTTAGGGAGTCTTGTTTTCAGATTAGCCTTGTTAAAATCCCCAGCTACAATGAAAGCAGCCTCAGGATATGTGGTTTCCAGTTTACATAGTCAAATAAAGTTCGTTCAGGGCCGTCGATGTGTCTGCTTGGAGGGAATATATGCGGCTGTGATTATAATCGAAGAGAATTCTCTTGGTAGATAATGCGGTCAACATTTGAATGTGAGGAATTCTAAGTCAGGTGAACAGAAGGACTTGAGTTCCTGTATGTTGTTATGATCACACCACGTCTTGTTAATCATAAGGCATCTGATAGCGTGTCTCGAGTGAGCCATGTTTCCGTGAAGCAAAGAATGTTAATGTCTCTTATGTCTCTCTGGAATGCTACCCTTGCTCGGATTTCATCAACCTTGTTGTCAAGACACTGGACATTGGCGAGTAGTATGCTCGGGAGCGGTGCACGATGTGCCCATCTCCGGAGCCTAACCAGAAGACCACTTCGTCTGCCCCTTTTACAGCGACGTTGTTTTGGTTCGCTGGCTGGGATCCGATCCATTTTCCTGGGTGGTGGGCAAAACACAGGATCCGCTTCGGGAAAGTCGTATTCCTGGTCGTAATGGTGGTGAGTTGACGTTGCTCTTATATCCAGTAGTGCCTCCCGACTGTATGTAATAAAACCTCAAGTTTCCTGGGGTACCAATGTAAGAAATAACACGTAAAAAAAAAAATACTGCATAGTTTCTTAGGAACGCGAAGCGAGGCGGCCATCTCTGTTGGCGCCGGAAGCTCATATTTGTAATAATGTAGGTAGTTTATGCAAAGGTTGTTACCTCTTACCAGTATTGCTATAACAAAAATTACATTTTGGGAAGCAATTATTATTTTAACAAACAATAATTGTGATTCATCCTATATTGTCCATAAGATCTTTACTCCCTAGCAACAGTTATTTGATGCATACACACACACAAACACTCATACACATTCAACCCCTTTCCCCAACAAACAACCATACACTCAGATGCTCAACAGTTGTTCCATCCCAGAGCCCAACTCTGGAAAGGCCTTGATTTACGAATGCATATGCAGTTGCAGCTGTATGAGAAGACATGCAAAATTGAGCAAAAATGGGGAGATTTGATTAACCATTGTCACGTCTTAGGTGATGGAGGTCAGATATACCCCCTTCCCCTGAAACACCCACACGCGGTCCCCCGTTGTGACATTATTCCCATGCATCTCTGTGCATTCAGATCTTTGATGATTTTGTGTCACCAGGGCCACAATAATATGCGCCCTCTCTAAATGTCCGAGTGTGATCCGTCCCCATGGGTTACTGCAGCTAGTGTTGCCAGCACTGCCACTTCCTGGGTGGGAGCACCCCACCGGCTAGGTAGAAGGTCATCAAGGTTCTCATTAGCAGCTTTGAGAATTTCCTTGTATATCATGCTCTCCCATCAGGGGCTTTGGCTTTGTAGGACCAACCCTACCAGGCAGGTTCAGAATCTTGAGAGGGCGGTGCTACTTTAGTAGGTCTCTGACCACATTGATCTTTCTGATTTGGCTGCGTATAGGCTACTTACTGCAGGCCCATAAAACACATAAGTACTGCTCCTTTGTGTATGGGTCTCTCAAAGGGGTCTCTCAAAGGGGTGTATACATGCACACATACCCACATACTCTGCCTTTTGTTTCCTCCGTGTTTTATCTCCACCATGTTGATTGAGTACTTTTGTGTTCCAGGTCCTTATATTTGAAGGTTTATTATTTCGCTAATCATCCTTTCTTCTAATTCTGTCTTATCGATTTATGAAATACTATAAATGGAAAGTCTAATTATTTTCCACCATTCCCTATCTAGAAAGGTGTAGTTGTAGTTTATTTCTTTAACAATTGTTGTATTTTATTGCTTTTTTAAACGTTTTTATAATAATCCGTACCATGTCTAGTATTGTGTTTCCATTATTCAACTCCTCTATGGGAACTTTGTCATATTTAGAATAGCCATGGAGTAGTCTTTGTGTCTCGGAACATTTGTTTATCAATATATAGTGTATCGACTACGAGAGCTACACGTTTCCCTTTCAATCTATTTTCCTTGAAGATTGGATACAGAACTTTGGAAGTTAATAGGAGTACGACTTTTTACCTCGTGAAAACGTCTATCATACATGTCAGATTTCAATATTGCCCGATGTCATACAAGGTAGGTTGTCTTCTCTCGAATGAAGGGTGCATATTGCAGGGTGCATATCCAATGCAGGGTGCATATTCCTACCTCGAGAAACTTGTAATTTAACAGAGGGTCTAATGCATTTCTCCTATTTGTCTGCCCCACTTCAGTCCAGGGTGCATTGCATGGTGCCATTGCAAATGTCAGACTCCACTCTGTGAGGCACATCGATCTGCAGGTTGAACATGGTGAGATTGTAGACTCCAAAATTGATTGTGCAGTTTGTTTAGGAGATTTTATAGATAACTAGCTACTTCACATGCTAGCCAGACCATAGCGAGATAATTGCAATGTGGGTTTTGTAGTCAACTTGAGCTGCAACAAATTTCACATGTTGCTACCCACCTCATTATAACAACAAAATGAAGCATTGGTTCACCGAAAATATTGTTTTCACAGATTAGTGTTAGGCAAGAAGAGAAGGCACAGAGGGGTCAAAAGCCTTTATTCATATAAAAAAATCTGTTTTACGGAATTTTCCTTGTGGTCTATATTAAAGGGCACTTAATTTAATGTAACAGGCTTTTGAATGCAATATTCGTGCACAATTTCGACTTAAAATATCAGAGACGTAAAAGGCACTAATGGTAATTATTTTTACTCATACCAAAAAAGCGTAGAACTATTTTGTCTTTGTTTGCACTGTATGCTTTACTTGATGTTGCACAGATATTGCAGTCACCAAAAAGTATAAATTATATTTATGCATTGCACTCTGTACATTTGATCTGATTAATATGTGTCTGTTATTCAAATACTGATAAATATAAAATATATTCCATATATATGCAATGTGCTCTCACTCCACATGATGGCGCCAGGTACTAACAAAGATTTTTGACATCATATTCTCAAGGTTCTTCTACTGAATGATTACTAATTCAAAAGGTGAGATACAATATTTTCCTGTTACCACTGGCAATTATGATGACTTATATCAAAACTGAGAGAACAACATGTTAAATAAATAGTCTCTCTATTGCCGCATTAGGAGGTTATTACAGGGTTATTATAGGAGGAAATCAGGTTATGGGTCCACCTTCTCTTCTCCATCAGTCTAGCATGGGTGTCAAACATGCAGCACTGGAGCCACACACACACAAAAGCAGGCCTGTGTCCCTATGCCTAATCCACAACCGTTCTTGACCGTTGACTAATGCAACAGTTCACTTGACCCACTAACCTACATCAAGGTCTGGACGTTTTGACATTTTTAGACAGCCTTTGCTTTCTGATCAGCGTCTTGGTACTGTCATCAAAAATAATCAACAGAGATTTTTCAGATTAATGGCTCAATAGTGTAGTGGATGTTTCAACAAAGGGTGGCACTGTTTATTTTATTTTTCCTCATACGTAAAAGCACATAAGTCATAAGTATGTAGACCCATAAGCCTACACACTAAACCAAATCGTTCACTGTCAGAACCTTACAAAAATGTGATATCTAAAGTACATTGGAAGAGAAGAACATTTTTAAATGTTCAATCAACCCTATAAACTACATTGAAGTGTGTGTGTCTCTCACACACACACACACACACCTGTGCCCCTATGTGACTGTCTAACAAAGCCTGGAAAAGTAAGTATACTGTTGCATGATCCATGACAATGCTAGGCCTATGAAGCAAAAGCACCGTTGAGTCATGTTGTTTTGACCCTGTTTGTGCAGTGGTATAGGGTTTAGAACTCATCTTTATTAATTACATAAATTACTATTACCACCCCCTGTCCCTTCTTTCTCTCCTTCTCTCTCACACACACTCTCTCTCTCTCACACACACACACACACACACACACACACACACACACAGAGAGAGAGAGAGAAACAGATAAACACACACAGGCCTATGTCTCTATGTGACTGTCTAGTAAGCCTCTGCCTGGAAAAGTAACTATACTGTTGCCTAATCCACGACCACGCTTGAATGTTGGCTAATGCGCCAGTTCACTTGTCCCACTAACCTACATAAAGGTCGGGACATGTTGATATATTTAGACATCCTTTGTTTTCTGATCGGTGTGTTGGCACTTTCCTCAAAAAGAATAGCAGATATCTTTCAGATTCATGCTTTAATAATGTAGGGAAAGTGTTTCAACAAAAGGTGTCGCTGTTTATAACATTTTTTCCTCATGCGTAAAAGCGCACAGAAAGCACGCGCCTTTCAGTATGAACACTGCATTATGAGTGGTATCCCATTTGTAATCTATGTATGCTTGTGTTCCCTCATGTGCTTTATGTATTGATTTGTTGTTAATAAAAAAAATAGAAAAAAAGAATATATATTTTTTTTTTAAATAAAAAAAACGAGTGGTATCCCATTGCAGTCAAGTGATTTGCCTATCCTGAGTTATCTACATACAAAACCAAATCGTTGGCTTTCGAAACTTGTAGGACCTTACAAAAATCCGATGGTTTAAACACATTGTGTATGTGTGTGATACGTGCGTCCATGTTTGTTTGTTCGTTTCATCTGTTTGTTTGTTTCAGACACCATAATACCAACATTTATAAAATCGTTCCAATTTTAGAGCATGAGATGTCTTGCCGAAATAGCCCCACGTTTATTCAAAATGACAATCTATCTGTTTAGGCCTATAATACAGTATTTATTTATGAGGTAATGAAGTGTACAATTATAATGTAGGGTTAAAATGGGTTCTCTATCGTATTCTACTACTTTTTATTGTAACCATAGGAACGTCTTCTCTCCATCCTCCGCGGAGCTTTCCTCCCAGATAGTTCTAGCAGCAGCGTATAATCCCTTGAGCCCTGTTGGTGGAACGCCCCACGTGGTTTCAACTCCTGTATAAAAACTTTCCGTGTGCCGTGGGCTCCGTGTCGTGATTGCAAAGGAGAACATTGTAAAGATAACAGCATCTATTTCAGGACACAGAGACAGAGCCGTCGCATACACACACCCATAGGATAGTCTACTCAAACTCACCAGTAGACAAACAAGACAGTGATCTAGGGATTAGTTGGGTATGAATTCGATTGCAATTTAGTTGGATTCCTAAAATTACGTTTATAGGAGTGATTTGAATGTAAAGGTAACGTCATATTTGGACCTTCACATCAAACGTTTCGTCTCCTGATCAACGGATACAAAGCCCACGTACCGGTGAGATACTAAATGTGGTTTGCAAAGGTTATGGAATATAATAATTCGTTTTGTTAAATTTGAAGAAATGGCATGCCAGACGCGGTAGTGCCATTCAGATAGCCTACTACACACGGTGCTCCTTTCAGATTCGCGGGTCAAGAAATCCGGTTAAAGAACCAACACCTCTGGAATTGTGCTTTAGATGAGAACTGAACTGTAGTGCGATTCACAAAAAGGACCCAAGCTTTACAGGGCTCGAGAGGAAGCAAATACGAACATCTGGAATAATCTATTAGCTCTTGACAGCAACCTCTTTGGAATACAAAAACCGCATGGACTGTTTTGGATTACCCTAACGTGTACATCAATCATAGTTCCATGTGCAAACTATTCCCGCTGGCGCAGAGCTGGATATTTACCAGGATGCTAAACTTGTGAAGTAGCCTAACTTTCTTTCTTTGCTCTCTGTATCGAATAACCAATATTCTTCCTCTCCATCGTTCTTGGGAATTCCAGTCTCAAAAAGAGAAAATGAAAAGATATAATCTCACGTTGGCTTGTTTAATGGCTTGCATCCTTTCCATCTGCTTTACTTTGGGCACAACTGGGGCAGAGACTCAAACCGTGACCCAGGAGTCGTGCGCTTCGTGCGGGATGCCGGAGGCGTCAGAACGGGTGGATATAGACTTATTGGAAGCAGTTAAGAGGCACATCTTGAACAGGTTACAAATGAGAGAAAGACCCAACATCACACATCCTATCCCGAAAGCGGCAATGGTGACAGCGCTGAGGCGGCTTCACGCAGGTAAACTACGAGAAGACGGAAGGGTTGAGATCCCTAACCTTGATGGACAGGCTGCCTACAGTAACGAGGGGCAAGAGACTTCGGAGATAATCAGCTTCGCAGAATCAGGTAGCCTAATTATCAATAATCAGAGCATTTATCGAACTCATTTCTCTCCCTTTCTTTTTCTGAGTCATGACTCAATTTCAAAAGGTGTAGTAGGAGCATATAGCACATTTCCCCTCCGAGGATTCGAGGAATTAATATTCACATCAGGACAGTCATAATTGCGCAGGATACAACCCTACATAATCACGATATAATTGCCTCATAATCGATATTGAATGCCTCATCTGATGGGATCTAGTGGGTTTCGTAAAGTTCTCAACCCAGATGTGTGTAGCCTATTACAGCCAATGCCTTGAATTTTCGTTTTCCGTTTTTGAAGAAAGACTATATCCTTAAAATTCAACTGACATACAACGGTCTTTCACGAAGTCAACATGACACATAACATTATTCAACTTGCATGCATTCATTCATTCATTCATTCATTCATCCATTCATTCAACAATTCAACAATTCAACAATTCATTATAGAATGAAACCTTAAATAGCCCCCATGTGTTGTATAGGGAATAGTAAAGCACCCTGAGTCCCATTTCAGCAGTTAAACGTGTTTAGGCATAGAGCTCTATTTTAAGGGAAAAACCCTTCAATTGGCCATTTATCCAACTTTCTAAGAATGTGTATGTAGCTAAGTCTTAAGGGTCCGAAGATAAACCCCTCCTTTCCCCCACACACACACACACACACACACACACACACACACACACACACACACACACACACACACACACACACACACACACACACACACACCTATTGTCTGTTAACAACTGAAACCAATAATTGCCAGGTTAGTGCAGTGAGAACATCATATTTGAGATGTAGTGTTTGTTTAGCAGAGAAAGCATACCATTAAGAAACAAAGTGAGATGCCGGTCCCACAGTGCAACGCTGTAGCACACAGTATACAATCAGCCTGGATGGGTTCCTAGCTGTCACCCTCCAATAGAAATGATGTAAGCACACTCATGACAAGGGAACAAAAGCAAGGCAATTATTGGGAGAGCACTGTGCATTCTTGCTAAACCCAATATGTCAACATTCAGAACAAAAAGCATGAGAAAACAAAAGAAAACGCTCAGAATAATGCATGAGACATTTGAGTCGTGGGTTCGGGGGATGGAGAGATGGAGGAGGTGGGAGGGGGTGTATGGTGTGCCCATATCTCCGTTTTCTAAAGAATGCTTTTGTCATATAAAGGTTCATCCAACCAGGCCTCTTTGCTTTTTTTCCATTATACACGATACCTTTGAGCCTTTGTGCAGCATTGTGCCATGGAACTGGCTTTGCTCCCTGCTCTCTAGACCCCCTCTGCCTTCAGGCCAGCTGGCACTCACCCCCAGAGCCCAGGCTGCCAGCAAGGGCATGGAAAGAGGGACAAGGCCCCTGGAGCAGCCTGGAAAGAGGCAGCTAGACCAGTCCCAGGCACAGGCCGGGACCCAAGCAGAGGGACTTGAATGATGTCACAGTCAAAGATCAAGGTGTGTAGGTAGGGACCTATGGGAGTTTGTGGTGCACATTACTGGATGGCTGGTAGGGGCCTATGGGAGTTTGTGGTGCGCATTACTGGATGGTTGGTAGGGGCCTATGGGAGTTTGTGGTGCGCATTACTGGATGGCTGGTAGGGGCCTATGGGAGTGTGTGATGGACATTTCTGGATGGCTGGTAGGGGCCTAGGGGAGTTTGTGGTGGACATTTCTGGATGGCTGGTAGGGGCCTATGGGAGTTTGTGATGGACATTTCTGGATGGCTGGTAGGGGCCTAGGGGAGTTTGTGGTGGACATTTCTGGATGGCTGGTAGGGGCCTAGGGGAGTTTGTGGTGGACATTTCTGGATGGCTGGTAGGGGCCTATGAGAGTTTGTGGTGAGCGTTACTAGCAAAAAAAAAGAGTTGATGGTGTGGGACGCTGTCCTCTAGAAAAAGACAGCTATAGCTCTTATCTCTCAGTCAGTATTCAGTCTCATGACCGCCTAGCGGAGCAGAGGCTGAGGCTTGCTGCCAAGGTTCCAGGTGAGGAACAGTGCCAACCACCCGTCTCTTATGACACAGTCTCGCGTACCCTCGCTTTGGCGGAGGGATTCAGTGTCCCGTAACCACGGGAGCGGAGCGGAGTGCAGGGGGAGATGTGTGCATCTCGATTGTCGTTGGTATAGCCGCTTGGACCTGTTGAACTCCCTGTGACTCCGGTCCAAGACACAAATTAAGACTTCATTATTGGATGTCATTAACTCTGGCCCAGTCCTTGGGTTGTGTTCCAAATGGCACCCTATTTCCTAAATAGTACACTAATGTTGACCAGAGCCCTATGGGCCCTGGAAAAAAACTGTAAAAAATAGTGCCCTATATAGGGAATAGGGTGCAATTTGGGATGTATCCCTCTCAGGGCTATAGGGCTGGCTGCTGGGTTTACTCTGGGACAGGGTCTTTCATGAAGACACGTCAATCATGCCCTGTCTGAAGCCGCTCATGGAATTTTCCACATCACACTCAATCCAAGTGTGTGTGTATGAGTATATGTCAGGTGCTCTGACTAACTGTAGATTCACCCCTTGCTCATACATCATTATACATGTGCTTTTCCATGTGTAACTGCTTTTCAATGCTTTTATTAAACCATCAAGAGTTAAGCTTTTTAAGTACAACTTCAAACTCACTCCTCCACCACTACCAGCAAAGCAACTTACTAACTACTGGCCAAAAGTCCAGCTCTATGGCGCTTTATGGGGCTCTCTGGGGCTCACCCTGACCTGTTCTGCTCTTTTCCCCTCTCCTCTCCTATTTCCCTCTGTGGGAATTGCTGGAGTGCTGAGCAGAGCGTTGTGCTCCAGCAGCCTAAGGGATGTCTGTCAGAGCCGTGCGTGTGTGTCTGACTGCGAGGCGAGGCTCATGTCAGAGCAACGGTGCTCTGTGCCATTTGGTCTCTGTCGACACAGACTTTGAGTGATGAGCATAGCACCCTGCTACATGCGTGCACACACACTGTCTGCTCTCTCTCTCTCTCTCTCTCTCTCTCTCTCTCTCTCTCTCTCTCTCTCTCTCTCTCTCTCCCTGATTGCCCACCTGCCTACCTTTCCTTCCTGCCTGCCCTGTCCTTGTGTTGGTGGCACAGGTGGAGACACGCTTAGGCAGGTGTAGCTGCAGCAGCACTAGCTCCATCCAGAGAGACAGAGGTCCACCCAGATGTCAACCTCACCTCCCCTCCGTTCCCTTCCCCTGCTCTGCCCTAACCCTGCCTGGCCCAGGAGCACATTGACCCCAGTCACACTAACCCAGGCAGCACACCTTCTTGTTTAACTGGTCTCCTCCATAACCTTCTCCATCACCTCACCTCCTTCCTGAACTCACCTCCCTAAAGCCTGGTTCAAGCACTGGCTATGTGTTTTTGTGGGATTTTCTAAAAGCAAAGAAAAGGTAAATAGTTTAAGTGTTTTCCAGCAGGATGATTCTCAATGCACTCCAGCGACCAGTTTAATGTGGCCAGTCTCAGCTACCCTAAGTTATGGGTCATTAAAAAATGTCTGTATTTTTTTCACTGATGGGATATAGGGGAAAAGCTACAGATACACTCCACTGCATTTTTTTTTTAAAATATGACAATGCTTCAGTCCAGACTGTAGTATCTTTGTTGTTAGATATTCAGACTGCCATGTCTCTCCACCCAGCACTTCATTGCCTTACACACAGTGTCACTCAGGGCACAGATAGAGAAACGCCCTGGCCTAGGATCTCCCCTGTTGATCACTGGGAGCTGTTGAGGCAAGCAGCAAGTCATGATATGAAATGAGGCAAGGATATATACCCATGTCCTTGGGCAATGACAGCAGTTAAATCAGGTTAAAACTGTTATTGCATCAATGCCTTTACATCTACAGTTCAGATGCATACTTTTCTTCTTAAATACTTGAGACTGCATCCTGAGGGTTCGGTATCAATATGCCTTGTGCTTTTGTTGTTGCCACAGGGATGGTTGTTTACACTGTATGTGTTTGTGTGTGTGTGTGTGTGTGTGTGTGTGTGTGTGTGTGTGTGTGTGTGTGTATGATAATGCGAGTCTGTGCGTGCGCGTGGTGTGTGGGTGTGAGTGTGTGCGCGTGCATTATTTTAAAGTCACTGTTACTGGAGTACCCTGTAGGCATAGGGTCGCTTTACAAAGGACCATCTTTGGTGGCCAGCTGTTGACACCAACTCACGCTAATCAGTTTGCAAACAAAGTAATTTAGCCGCTTCAGCATGTGCTCAGCCGAAGACGATCCTGGCTAACTCTTTAACAGAAACTTCTCGGTTTTCACAGTAATTTGGAAGACATCATTAGGCTTAAAAAAAGATATGGCCGACCCCAAACCCCATTATGCCTTAGACATTTCAAATCTCTTCATTGTTTCATTTTAGAAAGTGGCCAGTGTCATGTAAATGGCTTTTATTTTTGCCTCATCATGCTTTTGGTTAGGAGGGCCACGCGCTTAATTCCAGGCTGCAGCGCGGCTGTCTCCTAATACCTCACTCGGGTCTTTATGCTGTCAGTCTCAAAGGCTCCGGGGAGCTCAGGGGTTTTCATAGCAGTGCCTCACAACACACACACACACACACACACACACACACACACACACACACACACACACACACACACACACACACACACACACACACACACACACAGCCCTCAGCGAACTCAATGAACCCCCGGGGCCCGCGCCTTGTCCCACCCCCTCCCCTCTGTTCCCCCTCTTCTCTTCTCCTCCATTCCCCTTCTCTCCTCTATCTCTGGCTCTGTCGCTAGTCTTCACAATCTGACCTGAGGCCAACTGGGCCTGCTCCCAGAACTGGGCTGTCAGGAGAAACAGCCTATAAGGAACTAGGCTAACAGCATGTGATGTGTGAGAAAGAGAGTGGTGAGAGGAGAGACAGAAGTGACTGCTCCCTCCCTGGCTACCTGAACTGCTCCATCCCTGGCTACCTGAACTGCTCCCTCCCTGGCTACCTGAACTGCTCCATCCCTGGCTACCTGAACTGCTCCCTCCCTGGCTACCTGAACTGCTCCCTCCCTGGCTACCTGAACTGCTCCCTCCCTGGCTACCTGAACTGCTCCATCCCTGGCTACCTGAACTGCTCCATCCCTGGCTACCTGAACTGCTCCATCCCTGGCTACCTGAACTGCTCCCTCCCTGGCTACCTGAACTGCTCCCTCCCTGGCTACCTGGACTGCTCCCTCCTTGGCTACCTGAACTGCTCCCTCCCTGGCTACCTGAACTGCTCCCTCCATGGCTACCAGCTTCATGCACCTTGTTGTTGTTTGTCCACTTCTTTCTCCCTCTTACAAATGATACTCAGATGTAGTGTTACATTACTTTCATTCACACAGACAGAAGTTGGAAAACTATGTGTTTTACTTTGTGAATTGTGTCAACTTTTCTAACTTGCTCTTAAAAATCATGTTAGTTTATTCTCTTGACCCTTGACTGTACAGCAGCGTTCATCAACTAGATTCAGCTGCGGGACAGACATTTTTCTTGAGTGGATGGTCAGGGGGCGGATGGTCAAGCCCAAACAAATATAATATTTGTTTAAAACTATAAGAATTTCAAACCAAGCTTACATTTGTATACAGTACAATCATATTGTTACGTGTGTTGGAATACTTTGGAACAAATTTCCAAAATTAAAATCACTTGGAGCTGATTTTCTGGTGTTTTTACAGTCTTTTATGTCTAACAATTATATATATATATATTTTTTTGTGCTCACAAGACATGCAGGGCCAAATAGTTGGGGAACCCTGCTGTACAATATACAGTATATCACTAAACCCACATCCCTCTCTTCTTCTCTCCATCAGATGAGCAGACTTCATCTCAAGCATCTAAGTCCAGCCTCTACTTCCTCATCTCCAGTGAAGGGAACCAGAACCTGTACGTGTCTCAGGCCAACCTGTGGCTCTACTTCAGGCTGCAGCCCACCGGCTCCGAGAAAGGGCCTCGACGAAAAGTCACAGTGAAGATCCACTACAAGGAGGCAGGGACTGGGACTGCAGGTGGAGCCGGGGGGGGAACAGGGCCAGGGGGAGGAGGTCGGTGGACCCTGGTGGAGAAGCGCGTGGACCTTAAGCGCAGTGGCTGGCACACATTCCCCATGTCAGAGGCCGTGAGGGCCGTGTTTGGTAAGGGTGGCCGGCGGCAGGACCTTGAGGTGCACTGCGAGGGCTGTGAGGCGTCCAACGTGGTTCCTATCTTAGTCGACACAGCAGACCCTTCACACAGGCCCTTCCTGGTGGTCCGGGCGCGGCAGGTGGAAGGGAAGCACCGCATCAGGAAGAGGGGCCTGGAGTGTGACGGGAGCAGTGGAGGTCTGTGCTGCAGACAGCAGTTCTACATTGACTTCCGCCTCATTGGCTGGAACGACTGGATCATCGCACCTGCGGGTTACTACGGTAACTACTGCGAGGGGAGCTGCCCGGCGTACATGGCGGGGGTACCGGGGTCAGCGTCGTCGTTCCACACGGCAGTCGTCAACCAGTACCGGATGAGGGGCATGAGCCCCGGCTCGGTCAACTCCTGTTGTATCCCCACCAAGCTCAGCACCATGTCTATGCTGTACTTCGACGATGAGTACAACATAGTAAAACGAGATGTGCCCAATATGATAGTGGAAGAGTGTGGCTGTGCCTGAGACTGTCTGTGATTTTTTTTAAACTTTGAACTTTGAAAGTCAAATCAAACGACTATAGTTAAAAAGTCTTGTACAAAAGGACCTTTTTGTACTATACACATATACCATATAACTAAATATATATATATTTATATATTTAGTTATATGGCACAAACAAACATGTATTAATGGATTATTTATCTGGCTGAGCGAGGCCAGTTTCTGTCCATTTCATATTAAGAACAGAGTTATGGGAGGAGAAGGGAATGGTTGATCACCAAATTATATTATTTTTCTAGTTTGCCATTTTTAGATGAAAAATAATGGTACTTTATCTCTTCTCTGCTGAAGATGGAAAGAAAAGCGCTTATTGACCCAGTGCAGTCAAAAACGTGTTTTATATATATTTCCACACTATGTGGTTGGAATAATACTGTGAAACTGTGAAAATTATGATCATGCCCTTTTAGAGTCTTTTGAAAAGACCGCCTGAAATTTCAGCCTGTTTTGGTGGGATGGAGATTTGGCCTGCCTAGTGACATCAACAGGTGTTAAATTAGTTAATAGACCAATAAGAAAGAGTTCCAAACCTCTCTGACAATAACAGGTCGTTTTCAGTTTCCCCTTACCACTCTGACCACTCCCAGACAGTCGTAGCAACATTTTTCTTTGAGAAAATTTTTGTTTATTTTTGACCATTTTAATTAAAACAATCACAGTAATGTACTTAATTGTTATCCAGATAATATTTGATATTGAGATAAAAAGGGCTGGATTGGACCTTTAAGGAAGCTTACAGGTCTAGGATCAGCCAACCGCACATTGGCTTCTTCCCCTCCCTGAGTACTGAAGCAGAACATTGACAAAACAAAAGCACTGACAATGACAATTCATCGGATAATACAATTAGAAACACCAGCACTTCCATAAAGACTGTCAAAGACACTATGACTGTCCCATTCGATCCGGTGGAATTATTACAGAAAGTGTATCAGCCTGCGCTTATTATTGAATAAAGCCTTTCTGTCCAGGTGAGGTGATGACACAACAACAACGTTGTTGACATGTTGTGGTTGACATTGGACCACACGTTCTCTCCTCCTGTCTGTGACCGTACTGCAGGCGAGCACTCAGTTTAAAGTTGAAGATGGAACTTTGTGCACAGTGCACAACTACACACACTTCATCCAGAGAAAACAGAGTCCGCACTGCTCCTACTTGTTTCGATAAAGTGGACCTCGAAGTGGACGAGGATGAGACTCTTGTTATGGGCCAACAGGGCATGATGGTGCAGTGTAGCACTTGCAGACTAAACTCTTTAAATGCACACTCCCACTCCTAATAGCACTTGCATATTGAAATGCCTTCAAAGGGGTACTGAGTGTCCTGTCATAAATAAGTGCCACGTAATTTATGCAATGTATAGTAACCCACCCATGCCCACCTACACAACTCTACCAGACTGAAATGATCTTTCTTCTCCTCCTCTCCTAGTCTTTAACTCCTCTTATCAAATACTTGAAATGTGATCTTTCGCTTCCCTTTTTCCAAAGCGAATGATTGTTATGACATTTGCACTGAAAAGTTGCGGGATTAGTTAATAAACAAACTGCCATTGAAAGTTATTTTTCTAGAAGTAAATTGTATTTTTTTTGTACGAATTTTATTTGACCTATTAATGGAACCAAAGAGGCCAATATTATTTGAGCTTATTATTATAATAAGATGGCGAGGCCATCACGTTACTTTCTGTGTACAATGCTGTTTGATCATAAGAGGCCTAATATACGTATCAGGGTACAATATGATGAGTCTATTTCTTAGTTATATTATTTCCTTTCTCTATCTATTTTGTACAATACACATGTGGACACTTCATTTTTCATCTTTAATTCAATTTTTTTTCTCCCGTTTTTCTATTTAATAAAAATATATTTTTAGTTCCTGTTTCAGAATCATTTAGTCATATCAATGTCATCTGTACAGTTTATGTAAAGTAAAATATGTTTTCTTAAAATATTTTGTAACTTTAAAATAAATGCTTATTCCGCATCATTATCCTATTCTCCAGTGTTGTGGTCAAAATAATTTTAGTGAGTCCTTTCAGGCACTCACCATTCATCAGCCGCTAGGTATGAAAAGTAGTGGGAGGGGTACACAACAAAACAGAATGTACAAAACAAAGGAATATCAAAAGCAATTTCCATCTATACTGCTTTATACGTAAAACATCTTACTGTTCGTGTCAGGACTGTGCCTCTTGCTTACTACAGTAGCTGCCCTATTCCTCATCCCTTGCTGAAGTGGGGAACAGACTAACTGCTTAACATACAGTATAAGCTACTGTCTGTCAGAACAGTACTAGCTGTACCTAGCTGTCCATTATTTGCTGAAGGTAATATGGCTGATAGAGACAGTCACACTGTACCAGGTTCATTCCTGAGGCTTCCCTGTCATTGTTGTGATGACGGTGGGTTGGGCTGGTCTCGTTGGGAAACAGCAGAGATCTGAGAGAGCCTAGATGAAGCAGCGTGTAGCCACATGGCCTTATTACATCACAGCCAGCAGGTTCCCCTGAAAGAGCCTTATCTGACTGTTGCTGTTTATCAGAGCCAGAGGTTAAGGTTTCCAAAATGACAGAAGTAGCTATGTGTCATTACCTTGTGTAAACAGAATGAGCCAACACATTTACCAACGTGTTGAGAGTTTATGTATGATCTCCTTGTACAACATGAGCAAAACACACAGAAGCACAAACTGTTCAAAACATGCCACGCATTCCCAAAAACATTGTTGGAGATAATTGGTTGAAATGTAACCATTTATATGTGCCAAGTGGATACGCTAGATAGCTACACCTGACACTGGCCTGTTGGGTGAATAGCATGTTTGGGACTGCGAAGGAGGAACCGCTCAACTAAACACTTAAACTAGGTGTTAAAAAACATTTCTATATCATTTGATATTATACAAGTTGTATGTTGGTGAAGTTGCCTTGGCTGTTTGAAACATACTATACTTTCTCAGCTTTGGCTTTTCGTTAGACTTTCAACAGATGTGTTCCAGTTGAAATACAGTTACCATTCCTACTTCTTTCACCATTGTGTTTGATTTCAGGATCACCATATGGAGCAGTTCTGAGCTTAGTACACAACAGATTGTTCTTAGGTTTGCTGTAATATTGGGGCTTGTTAGCTGTGTAGCTGTGTAGTGGATTTATGTACTTTAGATACCCTTTAAATAAACGTACCATTTCTTCTTAAGACTACGGACATTGACAAACAGTCGGTGTCTTAGGATCAACCTCAAGGCTTATTGTTCCCCTGTTTACTTCACCCTCCAACGCAGGGTGACATTGTGACCTTTGGAGCGACCTGCACTAGGAGCCACCAGCACACACTCATAGGGGGAGTAAAGCGGTGTAGAAGGGCTTTGAAGACATGAAAACATATTTGCAAGCGACTAATGAGCAGAAAGTTCATTAACCCATCACTCTAAGTGATTGTGCTAACTGTGCTCCCTTCTACTCTGTTTATGGCTGAAACAAAAACAACGAAATATGCTACACTCCAGGTCAACACGTGAGGGGAGGTTGACACAGCAAGTCAACAACGTTAAAGTTGTTCCCTCTGTAGGAAAACAACTAGAGCCTTGTCACTAAACCTACCCCATCCCCCCTCAGCCCCCTTAGCTCCTAAACCCTCACCTCCTCCTCCTTCATCCTCTCACCCCCTCCTTCCACCATCTTGACCTCCTTTCTTCCAGAGCACTAAGGTACACTCAGGGCCACAAAGCTCACGTTTGTATGTCATTCAGTGGCTAGCCTAGCCCAGCTATAGCCAGGGTAGGGATCACCTCCACAAACCAAAGGAGCCCCCTGACCTTTCCTTCAGGAGGGGCAGCACTGGCCATGGCTATGAAAGAGCTGATAGTCCCCTATGCCACATACACTGTAAAAACAAAAAAAATCCATATAAAAACTAAGCATTTACTGACCAAAAATTACTGTTACAATTTCCATTATTTTACGGACAGTTCCTTCAAAGAAATGACAGAAAATACTGTATAAACACAGAGTGTCCGTTAATAGATGGAGCTGATATTTTATAAATCTGTTAAAAAGCATGTTTTTTTTCTTATTTTTACGGACATTCCCTGTAATAGATTAAAGGGAATACTTTTTATTTTTATTTTTATTTTTTACATATTTATTCAAATATCTGTCTATTAATGGACAGTCACTGTGTTTATACAGTATTTTCTGTCATTTCTTTGAAGGAACTGTCCATAAAATAGTGGAAAATATACTGTTAATTCTTTGCCAGTAGATTTTCTGTCTGTATATTTATTTAACCTTTATTTCACTAGGCAAGTCATTTAAGAACAAATTCTTATTTATGGCCTACCCCGGGCCAATTGTGCACCGCCCTATGGGACAACCAATCACGGCCAGATGTGATGCAGCCTGGATTCAAACCAGGGGCTGCAGTGATGCCTCTTGCACTGAGATGCAGTGCCTTAGACCACTGCGCCACTCAGGAGACCCAGATATATGGAAATGTTGTTAAAATAGTGCTCCCTCCATGTACGTATATACACAAAGTTTCTTTTTCTTATTTTCGTCTGTCTATCTATCTAATGAAAATGTAGAAAAATTGCAAATGTAGGCTTTGTAAATTTACAGAAACTATTATTTTAAGACATTTTTCAATTACCATTCAGAATAAGTGGTTAAAAGAAAAAAGAAAAAATTGTTGCAAAAGAACAAACAATACAACAAATACATTCAATATTAGAAATAGTTAATGTACAATAGCAATATGTAAACCTTAATAAATCCATGACCAAAAGTACACATTGATGTTGTCTTTATTGGTGAAAAAGAGAGAACAAGTTAACGAAAGTCTTCAAATTCATAGTAATTTCGGGTTTGATTATTTTTTAAATACCATGGTTTTCACATTAAATGCACTTTGCATTATGTGAGTTAAATGCTATAACATAGAATAAAACAATTAATTAAAGTCCCATGATGGTAGTGACCAGGGGTATGCATTCCTATATGCATTCCACAGGTAATGCAGGATTTTGCTCCAACTAGTCACAACACCTGACCAAATGAACTAATTGATCAGTTCAGAGATAAATTCAACACACCTGTCTTCCAGTTTGGGAGGAATGTGATGCTGTTTTTTCCCCTTCATCTCGGCCTTTGACCCCCGTTCTGGATTGATCCCCAGGAAAATTCTATAATAAAAAGCAGGTAAAATAACTGTTTGTTTTGGCTGTGTTTCAGATTATTTTGTGCCCAACAGAAATTAATGGTAAATAACACTGTCCTTTTGGAGTCATTTTATTGTAAATAAGAATAGAATATGTTTCTAAACACTTCTACATTAATGTGGATGCTACCATGATTATGGATAAACTTGAATGAATCGTGAATAATGATGAGTAAGAAAGTCAGAGACAGACGCACAAATATCATACCCCCAAGACATGCTAACCTCTCACCATTACAATGTACCTTTATAGAGTCAAAACCTTGATGTAATCATTAATATGCTATGAATTTGGGTGCTGTAATTTCTAAACAGTTACCCTGATATGGATGAAAATACCCTCAAATTAAAGCTGAAAATGTGCACTTTAACCTCTGTAGTCATTGTATCATTTAAAATATAAAGTTTTGAAGTATAGAGACAAAAGGAAAAAAA
The DNA here is from genome assembly GCF_018296145.1 of Oncorhynchus tshawytscha. Classification (NCBI taxonomy): domain Eukaryota; kingdom Metazoa; phylum Chordata; class Actinopteri; order Salmoniformes; family Salmonidae; genus Oncorhynchus; species Oncorhynchus tshawytscha. The sequence goes on along the minus strand of NC_056431.1, from coordinate 52,452,696 downwards.
TGCTTCAGTGTCCCAAAAATGTGTTGGCGATTTCATTCTGTACAAGTGAAGGGCGTGAATAAGAACAAATTGGAATGAATGGGAGTGAAAAGTCAACTATGGTCAGTGTTCTACTTTAAATAGTTGGGAGAAGAAAATGAAAACAACTCACACTACAAACCCATGATGTTGATGCAGGGGGTGCTTGGGACATTCTGTTCAATCTCAGTTCAATGCAGTAACTAAAAGGCAAAAGACCAAGAAAATTAAAAAAACGTGATCAATTACGTGGACAAAGATATAACAAATAAAAAAACATTTTGAAATAAAAGTTCCTCTGGACTTTCCTTTAAGTATTCTGCAATGCAGGATATCAGTTTTACTGTGTCTTCGCATAGCTCTGCCACCATATTTTGTTTCAAGGAAGTCCTTGATGCTCTTTCCTTTTCTTGAGATTTCCTCAGCCAGCTATGCCATGGAGGGTGTTTGTGTGATCAGAGAGACGGGCTGCCTCGAACAGGTAGGGCCACTCCTCCATGTGTTCACACTGCTTTCCATGTTAATTGCAATGCACTGGATGCAAATGTTTTTGTATGCATTCTTCAGCTCTGTTTTCTTTTCAATCAGTTCTTCCGTGAGAGTCAAATTACATTGAATTTATCACATGATGCGGCTGCAGTGGAGCAGGTTGAGAGCTTCAAGTTCCTTGGTGTCCACAGCACCAACAAACTAACATGGTCCAAGCACACCATGACAGTCGTGAAGCGAGCACGTCAAAACCTATTCCCTCTCAGGAGATTTTGCATGCACATCTGAGCAAGAGGACAAGTACATTAGAGTATCTAGTTTGAGAAATAGACGCCTAACAAGTTCTCAACTGGCAGCTTCATTAAATAGTACCCGCAAAACACCCGTCTCAACGTCAAAAGCGTAGAGGCAACTCTGGGTTGCTGGCCTTCTAGGTAGTGTAGGTCCTGGATGTCAGGAAGCTTGGCCCCAATGATGCACTGGGCAGTACACACTACCCTCTGTACATCCTTACGGTCGGATGACGAGTAGATCCTATACCAGGCGGTGATGCAACCGGTCAAGATACTCTCGATGGTGCAGAAATATAACCTTTTGAGGATCTGGGGACCCATGCCAAATCTTTTCAGTCTTCTGAGGGGGAAAAGGTGTTGTCGTGCCCTCTTCACCATTGTTTTTGTTTTTTTGGACCATGATTGTTTGTTGGTGATGTGGACACCAAGGAACTTGAAACTCTCGACCCGCTCCACTACAGCCCCGTCTATGTGAATGGGTGCGTGCTCGGCCCCTCCTTTTCCTGTAGTCTACGATTAGCTCCTTTGTCTTGCTCATGTTGTGGAAGAGGTTGTTATCCTGGCACCACACTGCCAGGTCTCTGAACTCCTCCCTATAGGCTGTCTCATTGTTGTCGGTGATCAGGCCTACCACTATTGTGTTGTCAGCAAACTTAATGATGGTGTTGGAGTTGTGCTTGTCCACACAGTCATGGGTGAACAGGGAGTACAGGAGAGGACTAAGCATGCACCCCTGAGGGGCCCCTGTGTTGAGGATCAGCGTGTCAGGTGTGCTGTTGCCTGCCACTTCACGCATCCATAACAATCTGAACATTTTGACTTCCTTCTCCCACCATTTTCACCCCATCTTCACTCCCTGCTTGCCTCTTTGTTGGTGCAGAGGTCAACCTCAAGGAATTCTTGATTTACGTTTTCCATCTGTACAAGGAGTGAACCGTATCCCGTTCCAATGACACTCTTTCCACTTCTGTCTTGGAAAGAGCTGGGATAATTCTCTAGGATCTCTTTAGCAACTTGCCAAGGTTTTGTCTTCCGTGCCTGGTCTCTTTGCTAAGTAGATCATCAGTGACAATACAAACCATCTCTCTTCTTCGTGATTTGCCTGGTCTCTTCTTTTTTTCCATTGCAAGAGTGAGGTTAGAGTAATTTGTGGCAAGGAATTGTGAACACTTCACTGGATGGGGAACTGGGACCTGCTCTTAATATTGGAGGAGGCTCTGACGAAACCGTTGGTCCTATGGATAGAACACATCACAAAATAACAAAAACAAAGCATGAGCGATGGTAGACGTTCAGTTTATTGATTAAGTAACTTTTGAGCGCATGATAAGATCATTAAAATTCTTCAATATGTAGAATTCACACCTGGACTTATATTTATAATGTGCACCATACAAAACTGTCAATGACAGCAATCAATCTGGTATCTATATATAGGTCACAGCATAATTAGAAATACAGCATACTCTATATGCTGTATATACATTTAGTCGGGGCATGGACTCTACAAGGTGTCAAAAGCTTTCCACAGGGATGCTGGTCCATGTTAAATCCAATGCTTCCAACAGTTGTGTTAAGTTGGCTGTAAGTCTTTTGTGTGGTGGACCATTCTTGATACACACAGGAAAATGTTGTGGAAAAACCCAACAGAAATGCAGTTCTTGTCACATAGGTGAACAGGTGCTATTTGAGTGATATCCAACTGTTTGTGATATCTGAAGGACACAATAAAAGAGCCTTTCATTGCCATGACAATCATGGGTCCTACTATCTGAACTGACGTGAGCTACCCTGTTATCATACCTAAATAGCTAGCTGACATTAGCCAAGTTAATCTGAACGAGTGAGTGAGCTAACAAACTACTAATTTAGCTGGCAGTACAGCATCCTTTCACCACATTAGACAGCTAGAAAATTAATTATGTCCTCAAACGGAAGTCTGTTCATTCACTCATTACAACGCTGGGCCTTGAGATTCGTAATAGCCAGGGCTAGGTTTCCCAACAGCATAACGTTAGTAACCCTAAGGTAGTATTTTATTTTGAATGGAATTAAGATGATCTTAGTGATACGATGCTTTTGAGATACCCAGACCAGAACTTTAAGCTAAGTTACAGTAGTTAAAATAGCTAGTCCAATGTTAATTCACTGCCAAGTGACAGCATTTACCATCTGACCCTGGCTGTAGCCAGTTAACTAGCTACGTGACAATAACATTAGCTGGACATTGCTCCGTCTGGATCCTGACTAGTCTCCCAGTCCCTGCTGCTGTAAGGTCTTGACACTGAGGTCCAATTGACATTCAGCTTAGCTAACACACCAGCAGCAAGAAACGTATGATATCAAGCAGATCTATTATATAGCTAGCATAGCTATAGCTAGCTTCCATTTAAGAATGATGGAGGCCACTGTGTTGTTGGGGACCTTCAATGCTGCAGACATTTTTTGGTACCTTTCCCCAGATCTGTGCCTCGACACAATCCTGTCTCAGAGCTCTACGGACAATTCCTCCGACCTCATGGCTTGGTTTTTGCTCTGACATGCACTCTCAACTGTGGGACCTTATATAGACAGGTGTGTGCCTTTCCATATCATGTCCAATCAATTGAATTTACCACAGGTGGACTCCAATCAAGTTGTAGAAGCATCTCAAGGGTGATCCATGGAAACAGGATGAATCTGAGCTCAATTTCGAGTCTCATGGCAAATGGTCTGAATACTTATGTAAATAAGGTATTTCAGCTTATATTTGATATTTTCTGCAAAAATGTCTAAACCTGTTTTCACTTTGTCATTACGGAGTATTATGTGTAGATTAATGAGGGGGGGGAATTATTGAATCAATTTTAGAATAAGACTGTAAGGTAACAAAATGTGGGAAAAGTGAAGGGGTCTGAATACTTTCTGAATGCACTGTATGTCCAGTAACTGTCATAAAATGTATACCCTTAATTATTTACCACAGAGGTGTTCAACTTTCAAGGCAAAAACATTTCTGAAAACAAAGTTTGGCACATGGCAGTCCTCAGTTGTCTCTCTCCAGGAAAATGACGGATATTTTTTACAGTGTACTTAGACAAGGGGGTGGTTTGAATAGGGGGGATTGATACAATCTCTGTGACACTGAGCCGCTATGGAGCCTGGGAGCTGCTCCATTCCCCCTCACCCCTACCTCCCTCTCACCCCTCTGGCCCCCTCATTCCTTCAATATGATCCATGATATCCACAGGTCTGGAAATCTTGTTGTTGACCAGCCAGATTAAATTTAGCCACTCAAAGTCTAGTATTCTGGATGATGGGATTTTTTTTTTCCTTTAAAAGGGAAAGACATTCTTGATGACTAATGTCCTATCTAGCTGCTACTACTTTCTCTCTCACTCGCTGGCAGAGTTAAAAGTAGAAGCAGAGAGTAAACAGACTTTCTTTTGTTCACCCTTGAACTGAACATAGTTTCTGTCCCACATTCAAGTGACGATAGACAGCTGATAGCTGGTAGTGATAGTGACACTGACAACACGTGTGAATGAACCTACTCAGGCCATCTCTATCTCTTTCTCTCTCTCTCCATTAAATGGCCCGGTCACCCAAAGACAAATAGTTTCTTCCTTTGTGAAGATACCAGTATACGACACAGGGGAAGAATGACACGTTGGTGTGGGTGGGTGTGAGAGGGGGAATTCCATCCAGGGGGATGTAAGGTGTGGTGGAGGATAATCTCTGACCACTTTAAAGAGAGCCAGCCATAAGTGTGTGTGTGTGTGTGTGTGTGTGTGTGTGTGTGTGTGTGTGTGTGTGTGTGTGTGTGTGTGTGTGTGTGTGTGTGTGTGTGTGTGTGTGTGTGTGTGTGTGTGTGTGTGTGTGTGTGTGTGTGTGTGTGTGTGTGTGTGTGTGTGTGTGTGTGTGTCCATACGGTTAAAAGTGCTTTAGCTCCATCATGTCCAACTAGCATCCACTTCTCATATTTTGCAAAACAATTTTTTTCCTACCATGTTTTTATGTGAGGATTTGTATTATAGTAATGTATGCTCATTTTTATTACGTGCGTGCGTGACTCCTCAGCCAAGCCAGCTGCATGTGTGTTCAGTCTGAGGGCTCATTATTGTGCAGGTGCTCCATTGTTCTGTCCGTGGCCCTTTTCATCCTCACCCCTCTCCAAAACACAACCTAACTATGCAGGGTTGAACTGAGTCAGGCCAGCCAAGATGCAGCAAAACTCCCATCAAAGAAAGCAAAAAGGATCCTTTGTCCTGGAAAAAAAATAATATAGGCCTACCAGTAAGTAGTATTGTTAGGTGAGATAAAAATGTGGTAGAGAGAGGTAGGATGTTAGATGTGGTTCTGTAGTCATACACCTACAAAGGCAGGGGAATTCTGACATTCTGATTTAAAGAGCTGGACAATTTTCAGAGAGTATGATAGAGAGACTACATTCTCATCATTTACTTCTAAACTTGTTCTTTTTTTATGGCAAAGAACGATCGGAATGTACAGCCGTGATTATCAAAACATGTCCACGTCCCAGGATAATTCCAAGCCACAGACATCATCAACAACACAGCACTGATGTGATGTGGAGAGAAGAGCTGTGGTAGTGTTGGTCTACTGATATCCCCTGGTGTATGGATGACTTCATGGGAAAGTTCTATTGGTCCTTCAGCCGGGCATGCAGTCAGTAATGAATGAGGTGTTGGCCGATGATTTGAGAATAGAATAACATCAATTTTATGCCCTCATATGCTAGTCTCTTATGACAGATATTAAAGACATGCTCCGGTACCTTGGCGACTAAGAAAGTATTTTTTAAACCTACATACATGCCCTCCACGTGGACCAGCCCCCTATTAATTAGAGTTTGAGCCAATGCGCTTCAACCCCTCTCATTTGAGTGTCAGCAAGCAAGAGGCCTGTCCGGTGTTATCCAATGAGGTTGCATGGCGGGCCCAGCGGCTCAATGGACACAGCAGAGGGAGACACAGAGCAATGATGTGGTGAACATACAGTTGGGCAAAAAAGTTAGTTAATTTAGTCAGCCACCAATTGTGCAAGTTCTCCCACTTAAAAATATGAGAGAGGCCTGTAATTTCCATCATAGGTACACTTCAACTATGACAGACAAAATGAGAAAAAAAAATCCAGAAAATCACATTGTAAGATTTTTAATGAATTTATTTGCAAATTATGGTGGAAAATAAGTATTTGGTCACCTACAAACAAGCAAGATTTCTGGCTCTCACAGACCTGTAACTTCTTCTTTAAGAGGCTCCTCTGTCCTCCACTCGTTACCTGTATTAATGGCACCTGTTTGAACTTGTTATCAGTATAAAATACACCTGTCCACAACCTCAAACAGTCACACTCCAAACTCCACAATGGCCAAGACCAAAGAGCTGTCAAAGGACACCAGAAACAAAATTGTAGACCTGCACCAGGCTGGGAAGTCTGAATCTGCAATAGGTAAGCAGCTTGGTTTGAAGAAATCAACTGTGGGAGCAATTATTAGGAAATGGAAGACATACAAGACCACTGATAATCTCCCTCGATCTGGGGCTCCATGCAAGATCTCACCCCGTGGGGTCAAAATGATCACAAGAACGGTGAGCAAAAATCCCAGAACCACACGGGGGGACCTAGTGAATGACCTGCAGAGAGCTGGGACCAAAGTAACAAAGCCTACCATCAGTAACACACTATGCCGCCAGGGACTCAAATCCTGCAGTGCCAGACGTGTCCCCCTGCTTTGCTAGAGAACATTTGGATGATCCAGAAGAAGATTGGGAGAATATCATATGGCCAGATGAAACCATAATATAACTTTTTGGTAAAAACTCAACTCGTTGTGTTTGGAGGATAAAGAATGCTGAGTTGCATCCAAAGAACACCATACCTACTGTGAAGCATGGGGGTGGAAACATCATGCTTTGGGGCTGTTGTTCTGCAAAGGGACCAGGATGACTGATCCATGTAAAGGAAAGAATGAATGGGGCCATATATCGTGAGATTTTGAGTGAAAACCTCCTTCCATCAGCAAGGGCATTGAAGATGAAACGTGGCTGGGTCTTTCAGCATGAAAATGATCCCAACCACACCGCCCGGGCAACGAAGGAGTGGCTTTGTAAGAAGCATTTCAAGGTCCTGGAGTGGCCTAGCCAGTCTCCAGATATCAACCCCATAGAAAATCTTTGGAGGGAGTTGAAAGTCTGTGTTGCCCAGCAACAGCCCCAAAACATCACTGCTCTAGAGGAGATCTGCATGGAGGAATGGGCCAAAATACCAGCAACAGTGTGTGAAAACCTTGTGAAGACTTACAGAAAACGTTTGACCTCTGTCATTGCCAACAAAGGGTATATAACAAAGTATTGAGAAACTTTTGTTATTGACCAAATACTTATTTTCCACCATAATTTGCAAATAAATTCATTAAAAATCCTACAATGTGATTTTCTGGATTTTTATTTCTCATTTTGTCTGTCATAGTTGAAGTGTAGCTATGATGAAAATTACAGGCCTCTCTCATCTTTTTAAGTGGGAGAACTTGCACAATTGGTGGCTGACTAAATACTTTTTTGCCCCACTGTATCTGCACAAAGTGTGCCTTCAGAAAGTATTCATACCACTTGACTTATTCCACATTTTGCTGTGTTACAGCCTGATTTAAAAATAAAAATATTTATCTCACCCATTTACTACACACCATACCCCATAGTTTTTTATGTTTGCAAATGTACCGAAATATCTCATTTACATAAGTATTCCCACCCCTGAGTCAATACATGTTAGAATCATCTTTGGCAGTGATTTCAGCTGTAAGTCTTTCTGGGTAGGTCTCTACGAGAATTGCACACCTTGATTGTACAATATTTGCTCATTATTCTTGTAAAAAATATCTAGCTCTGTCAAATTTTCAAGCAGATTTGAGTCAGAACTCAGGAACATTCAGTCTTCTTGATGAGCAACTCCAGTGTAGATTTGTCCTTGTGTTTTAGGTTATTGTGGAAAGCAGACTGAAGCAGGTTTTCCTTTAGGATTTTGCCTGTGCCTTGCTCCGTTCCTTTTTTTTCTTACTGAAAAACTCCCCAGTCCTTAACGATTACAAGCAGACCCATAACATGATTCCGCCCCACTATGGTTGACAAAATGGAGAGTGTTTACTCAGTAATGTGTTGTATTGGATTTGCCCCAAACATAACACTTTGTATTCAGAACGAAAGGGAATTGCTTTGCCAAATTTTTTTGCAGTGTTACTTTAGTGCCCTGTTGCAAACAAGATGCATGTTTTGGAATACTTTTTTATGTACAGTCTTCCTTGTTTTCACTCTGTTAATTAAGTTAGTATTGTGGAGTAACTACAATGTTGTTGATCCAATGTTGTTGATCCATCCTCAGTTTTCTCCTATGACTGCCATTACATGTTTTAACAATTGGCCTAATGGTGAAATCCCTAAGCCTTTTCCTTTCTCTCCGGCAACTGAGTTAGGAAGGACACCTGTATCTTTGTAGTGACTGGGTGTATTGATACTCCATCCATATTGTAAATAATAACTTCACCAGGGGTATTCAATGTCTGCTTTTCTATTTTTACCCATCTACCAATAGATTAACAACTTTGCGAGGGATTTGAAAATCTCCCTGGTCTTTGTCGTTGAACCTGTGTTTGAAATTCACTGCTAGACTGAGGAACCTTACATATACTTGTATGTGTGGGGTACTGAGATGAGAGAGTCATTCAAAGATCATGTAATGATAAAAAAAACATGCAACTTATTATGTGACTTTGTTAGGCACATTTTAACTACTGAACCTTTTTAGGCTTGCATAAAGGGGTTAAATACTTATTGACTCAAGACTTTTCAGCTTTTTAATTTTTTTAAAATTAATTTGTAAAAAATGAAGAAAAACAACACCACTTTGATATTTTGGCATACTGTGTGGAGGCCAATGACAAAAAAATCACAATGTTATCAATTTCAAATTCAGGTTGTTATACACAACAAAATGTGGAAAAAGTCAAGGGGTGTGAATACTTTCTGAAAGCACTGTATGTGACTTAGTAACCACTTTTGAGTCGTGAGCGCTACTGTCAGAACTACTGGCTAAAAAGTATATAAAAGCACCAGAGAATCTCTCTAACAGCAGGAGATTTGTTCTGGGGTGCCAAGATTACTCAAAGACTCAAACTATACCATTCAAAAGGCAGCTTTGTGTGCTCTCTCTCTCTCTCTCTCTCTCTGACGACAGTAGGTATAAGACGACAATGTTCAGTTCTTCAAACTAATGACTGGAGCCTGCTAGGGGGGAAGGAGAGGGAGAAAAAAACAGTTTCTCTGTATCTGAAAGACGAAAAATGATTTTGCTTTTGACCTGTATCTCATGGTAGACAGATTGTCCATATTAATATACTATGCATTGCTAAATAAAGGTTCAACATTGCGAGTCGTTACCGAGAAGGATATGGAATCAAAGCGTACAGTGAGTGGAGTCTGTCTGGCAGACTGACTGAATGGGTTTTCCTTTGGGTGTGGACACAAGTCCAGAGTTTGCTGTGGTTATCATTCGATCGCGTTTAATTTCACAGAGTTTGACGTTTTGGCTCGCTATCAGGGGAAGGGAGTGAGTGCCATGCCACACACAGTCTCTGATTCCTTGATGATTTCTCAGATGATGCAAAGGCTGCGATACCATCTTGTGTTTTCCAACCCTCCTCAAATGCCCCCCGAGATGTTTTGTTTTATCTAGGATTACGGACGAGAAATGGGATGCGTGCCCACACCACCGGCCACAGAACTGAAGCTTCTCTTGTAATAAACGGCCATTGTGTGTGATTTCATGTCTTCTAAATACTTTTATTGTTGACATTCTCAGGTGCGTTCTGAACATTCCTTGATTCCATGCCAGCAACCACAGCATAGGTAACTGTTAAAGAAGGAAGAATAAAGAAGCATTGAGTCCTAAGAGGGTAGTTACCGGGGTGAGAGAGTTTCAAGAGATCTTAACCACTACAGTATGACTATCAGTGAAACTACAACATGAAATGCTTAATTACGGGCCCTTCCCAACAATGCAGAAAGAGAGAAAATAGAGAAATAATTCAAAAGTAATAATAAACACACAATGAGTAAAGATAACTTGGCTATATACACAGGGAACTAGTACTGAGTCTATGTGCAGGGGTACGAGGTAATTGAGGTAGCTATGTATAATATAACTAGGAATATGAGTCAAAAGGGTCAATGCAGATAGCATGGGTAACTATTTAAGTCTTATGGCTTGGGGGTAGAAGCTATTCAGGGTCCTGTTGGTTCCAGACTTGGTGCATCGGTACCGCTTGCCATTACGGTAGCAGAGAGAACAGTCTATGACTTGGTTGGCTGGAGTCTTTAACACTTTTTAGGGCCTTCCTCTGACACCGCCTGGTATAGAGGTTCTGGAATGCAGGGAGCTCGGCCCCAGTTATGTACTGGGCCATACGCATTACCCTCTGTAACGCCTTGCGGTTTCATGCCAAGCAGTTGCCATACCAAGCGGCTATGCAGCCAGTCAAGATGCTCTCAATGGTGCACCCGTTGAACTCTTTGAGGATCTGAGAGCCCATGCCAAATCTTTTCAGCCTCCTGAGGGGGAAAAGGCGTTGTCATGCCCTCTTCACGACTCTGTTGGTGTGTGTGGACCATGATAGATCCTTAGTGATGAAGACACTGAGGAACTTGACGCTCTCGACCCGCTCCACTACACCCCCGTCGATGTGAATGGGGGTGTGATTGGCCCTCCGTTTCCTGTGGTCCACAATCAGCTTCTTTGTCTTGCTGACGTTGAGTGAGAGGTTGTTGTCCTGGCAAAACACTGCCAGGTCTCTGACCTCCTCCCTACAGGCTGTCTCATCATTGTCGGTGATTAGGCCTACCACCGTCGTGTTGTCAGAAAATGTAATGATGTTGTTGGAGTCGTGCGTGTCCACCCAGTCGTGTGTGAACCAGGTGTACGGGAGGAGAGTAAGCACTCACTCCTGAGGGTGTGTTGAGGGTCAGCATGGTGGATGTGTTGTTGCCTACCCTCACCACCTGGGGGCGGCCCATCAGGTAGTTCAGGATCCAGTTGCAGAGGGATTTGTTCAGTCCCAGGGTCCTTAGCTTACTGGTGACCTTGGAGGGTACTATGGTGTTGAACGCTGAGCTATAGTCAATGAACAGCATTCTCACATAAGTATTCCTCTTGTCCAGGTGGGAAAGGGCAGTGTGGAGTGCAATAGAGATTGCGTCATCTGTGGATCTGTTGAGGCGGTATGCAAATTGGAGTGAGTCCAGGGTGTCTGGGATGATGGTGTTGATGTGATCCATGACCAGCCTTTCAAAGTATTCCTTGGCTACAGATGTGAGTGCTGAAGGTGGTTATCACTGGCTATTTACAGACTAATCAAGCAGGAACACATTTTCATTTAATTTCTACCAGGAACAGATACCTATGTTCCAAAGGTTCCAAAACTGGGATCATCATCAGATTTTATGCTATGTTTTTTCTCCACAGATAAGGAGTTGGGTGATTCTTTCCTAAAAAGGTGGTGGTGTCATTGAGAGTATGTGTTGTTACTAGACAACTAGGTCCAGCTAAGCCAGACTGAGGTAATGGTCTATAGATTCCTCTTCTCTTACCTCATCATTCTTGCTACTGCTGCTGCACTGAGTAATGCCTCAATTATCTCATATACTCACTCACTTCCTGCTTGTCTGCCTTGACCAGATGCGTATCAGCTGAGGTAAGGCTGCTTGTAAGACCCAGGAGCATCTCTCTGTGTCAGGCTAGTGACCTGTAAGGCAGACAAATAAAATCAAATTGTATTTGTCACGTTTCATAAACAACAAGTGCAGACTAACAGTGAAATGCTTGCTTACGGGCCCTTCCCAACAATGCTGAGAGAAAAAGAGAGAAATAATAACACCAGGAATAAATAAACAATCAGTAACGATAACTTAGCTATATACACAGGGTACCATTACTGAGTTGATGTGCAGGGGTACGAGGAAATGTAGGTAGATATGTACATATAGGTAGGGATAAAGTGACTAAACAACAGGATAGATAATAAACAGTAGCAGCAGCGTATGTGATGAGTCAAAAGAGTTAGTGCAAAAAGGGTCAATCCAGATAGTGAAATAGTTCACCAATAGCTACCTGGACTGACTATTTAGCTGTCTTATGGCTTGGGGGTAGAAGCTGTTCAGGGTCCTGTTGGTTCCAGACTTGGTGCATCGGTACCGCTTGTCCTGCGGTAGCAGAGAGAACAGTCTGACTTGGGTGGCTGGAGTCTTTTGACAATTTCTAGGGGGTTTTCTCTGACACCGCCTGGTATAGAGGTCCTGGTTGGCAGGGAGCTCTGCCCCAGTGATGTACAGGGCTGTACACACTTCCCTCTGTAGCACCTAGTGGTCAGATGCCAAGCAGTTGCCATACCAAGTGGTGATGCAGTCAGTCAAGATGCTTTCAATGGTACAGCTGAGGGACTTTTTGAGGATCTGAGGGCCCATGACAAATCTTTTCCGCCTCCTGAGGGGGAAGAGGCGTTGTCGTGCCTTCTTCAAGACTATGTTGGCGTGTGTGGACCATGATAATTCCTTAGTGATGTGGACACAGATAAACTTGTAGCTCTCAACCCTACAGCCCCGTTGAGGTGGATGGGGGCATGCTCAGACCTCCGTTTCCTGTAGTCCATGATCAGCTCCTTTTGTCTTGATGGCATTGAGGGAGATTTTGGTGTCCTGGCACCACAATGCCAGGTCGCTGACCTCTTATCTATAGGCTGTTTCATCATTTTCAGTGATTAGGTCAACCACATACCCTCACTACCTTGGGGCGGCCTGTCAGGAAGTCCAGGATCCAGTTGCAGAGGGAGGTGTTCAGTCCCAGGTTTCTGAGATTAGTGATAAGCTTGTAGGGCACTATGGTGTTGAATGCTGAGCTATTGTCAATAAACAGCATTCTCAGGTAGATGTTCATCTTGTCCAGGTGGGAGAGGGCAGTGTGAAGTGCAATAAAGATTGTCATCTGTGGATCTGTTGGGGTGGTATGCGAATTGGAGTGGGTCCAGGGTGTCTGGGATGATGGTGTTGATGTGATCCATGACCAGCCATTCAAAGCATTTCATGGCTACAGATGTGAGTGCTTCAGGCCGATAGTCATTTAGACAGGTTCCCTTGGTGTTCTTGGGCACAGGGACTATGATGGTCTCCTTGAAACATGTAGGTTTTACAGACAGGGTCAGGGAGAGATTCAAAATATCAGTGAAGACACTTGCCAGCTGGTCTGAGTACGTGTTTTGGTAATTCGTCTGATTACCTGTTTATAGGTCTTACTAACGCAGGCTAGAGCGTAATCACACAGTCATCTGGAATAGCTGGTGCTCTCATGCATGGTTCAGTGTTGTTTGCCTCAAAGCCAGCATAGAATGAATTTAGCTCGTCTGGTAGCCTCGGGTCACTGGGCAGCTCGCGGCTGGGTCTCCCTTTGTAATAAGTGATAGTTTGCAGGCCCTGCCACATCCGACGAGTGTTATAGCCAGCATAGTAGGATTCGATCTTAGTCCTGTATTGACGTTTTGACTGTTTGATGGTTCGTCGGAGGTCATAGCGTAATTCTAATAAGCATCTGGATTAGTGTCCCGCTCCTTGAAAGCGTCGGCTCTAACCTTTCGCTCTGTGTGGATGATGCCTGTAATTCATGGTTTCTGGTTGGGATATCAAAATCAAAAATCAAATCAAATTTATTTATATAGCCCTTCGTACATCAGCTGATATCTCAAAGTGCTGTACAGAAACCCAGCCTAAAACCCCAAACAGCAAGCAATGCCACGATAGATATGATGTACCCTCCCTGTGGGGACGATATCGTTGATGCACTTATTAATGACTGATGTGGTAAACTTCTCAATGTTATCGGATGAATCCTGGAACATATTCTAGTCTGTAGTAGCCAAACAGTCCTGTAGCTAAGCATCCGCTTCATTGGACGACTTCCGTATTGAGCACATCACTGGTAGAGTTATGGTCAGATTTGCCAAATGGAGGGCAAAGGAGAGCTTAGTATGCCTTTCTGTGTGTGGAGTAAAGATGATCTAGAGTTTTTTTCGCCTTCAGTTGTACAGGTGACATGCTGGTAAAAATGAGGTAAAACAGATTTCAATTTCCCTGCATTAAAGGGTCCTGTTGGTTCCAGACTTGGTGCATCGGTACCACTGCATTAACATCACCAACCACTAGACGTGTCGACTCTGGATGTGCATTTTCTGGTTTGCTTATGGCCCTATACTGTTGATTGATTGTGGTCTTAGTGCCAGCATCGGTTTGTGGTGGTAAATAGACAGCTATGAAAAATATCGATGAAAGTAAATAGTATGGTCTGCAGCTTGTCATGAGGTACTCTAACTCAGGTGAGCAAAACTTTGAGACTTCCTTAACAGCTGGTGCGCAATTTCTAATGTTATTAACAAAGAGACGCACACCTTCACCCTAATAATGGCAGAAGCTGCTGTTCTGTCTTTTTACATTTTTAAAAACGTTTTATTATGTATCAAAAGTGTTATTGTCCAAATCTTTCTTGGCTATGCACATGTCTGTAAATAATTTTCTGCACATAATTTATGTTCTTTATGAAAGTTGACTGTTTTGAATAAATCTGATTATTCTCCTTTAAGAACATGTTTGTTCCAGTTGTCTTAGTGAGAATAAAAAATGTTCATTCCAATGTTATTATTTTCCAATAGAAAAAGAAGACAGAGATACAAACATTGACATTCATTGTACTGTTGAATGGGATGGCAAATTTAGAGGACAAAACTTAACTCACATACACATACAAAAAGACCATTTTAAAATCCTTTTAGGTGGTACCTATTATAAGAAGACAGCATATAAGAAGACAGTCATTACAAGCAGGGTAGTTCAACTAAAAATAAATATTGAGTGGAGTACAGCAAATAGTAGCAGCAGATCATCAACCTACTTATGAAGGGGGAATAGCCCATTTATCCAGTTTCGGCTGCCATATTTGTAAAACATGGGAATTCTATTGGAGGTATTGTATTGAAACTTTTCCATATGTATTACATTCCCTAAATCCCCTAACCACATTTCAAAGGTAGGTAAGTCTCCAATTTCCAAAATTGCAATATGAGCCTTTTGGCTAATAGAGTCCCTTCCTGATTATTCCCATCAACTGTACCAAACAGAGCGATCAATGGGTCTGGGGTTATAACTCTATCAAAGGCTTTAGATAAGTAATAAAAAACGAGATCCCAGTAAGTATGTGACTTAGGACATGTCCAAAATAAGTGAGTCAAAGTCCCCTCATCCTGCTTGTACCTCTTACACTGGTGAGTTGTCGGGGAATATTTTATGCAGTTTAACCTTGGAGTAATGTAACCTGTGTATCACCTTAAACTAAACAAGGTTGTGTCTGGCATTCACTGATCTGTGGTTTATATTCCTGAGAGCTTCTACCCAGTCCTCATCTGAGATTTCTGAACCAAGTTCCTCCTCCCGCGCCCTTTTAATAGTGTCTGTGAATACCTCTATGTGGGCCTGTAGCACATCATAAAGTCTAGTTACGTGCTGCTGTGCGTTTTGTTGCTTGCGTTACTTTGCTACCTGCCAACTTTAAGGTTTTTACTTTTTAATTACCATTTTATATTTACATTTTTTCCCTTGCTTGACTTTTTTCATTCAACTTTTCCACACCGGATGCTTTATCTGGACATGGCTCTACAGGACCTCCACCAGCCGAAGCTAAGTAGTAACATTAACATTATGCCTTCTAATTGCAGTTGCTGTACTCATAATATACAGGAGAGCGATAGCCTTATGGAGAGGATAACCATGCTGCAAGCTCAGCTTCAGACGCAATCGTTAGGCAAGGGTAATTTAAGTGTAGGAAAGGATGAAACCGTGTCTGTGCCACAAATAAGTACATATAGTAATATAAATCCCCTCGAACAGTCCCCGCAGCCGGACAATTTTCTCATTGCTTCTGGAAGGAAATGCTGTAGGAATGCTCAACCAGTGACGCTCATTCAGCTGACAATCCGGTTTTTCTCATTGCTTCTGGAAGCCTCCCACCATTAGCTCTGACAAATGCTAGTCAGGAATGCTCAATCCAGTTTACCAGGGGAAGGGACGCTAAGGCTAATTCAGCTAAAACTGAGTCAAACAGGGTTATTGTTTTCATCCGGTTTTCCCCAGCACAACATAACCTCAGCGTGTAAATCAGCTGGAAAGATGTCGGCATCGAGTAAGGGGGAGTGAGAGCTCCAGCAGTCTCACTTCAATGGCTGGTTGAAAACTGTTTTCTCCCCTCCCATTGTCCCTCGTTCTGGGACTCCCCACAAACAGGACCAAGCCTGGTCTGAGACAAACTCCAGCTGGAGGGGTGCTCTCCCACCATTAGCTCTGACAAATTGAAAACTCTAGTCATTGGCTGCCACTCCATTACCCACAGTAAAAAAAAAAAGAATCCTCCAGCGATCATACACTGTTTACCAGGGGGAAGGGCTACCGACGATAAGGCTAATCTGAAGATGGTGCTGGCTAAGGCTAAAACTAGCGAGTCCAAATTTCAACCACCCCCAGTGTTCGCCATAGCAGGCTGTTCAAATGAAGACCCTCCATTCCTGTCTGGCAAAACTAAACATGGCAGTGTTCGCCATAGCAATCTCACTGGAATGAAGACCCCCTCCATTCCTGTCATTATTGAAGGAGATTTTGATATTTCACATCTCAAATACGGCTACTTAATGTTAGATCCCTCACTTCCAAGGCAGTTATAGTCAATGAACTAATCACTGATCATTATCTTGATGTGATTGGCCCGACTGAAACATGGCTTAAGCCTGATGGATTTACTGTGTTAAATGAGGCCTCTCCTCCTGGTTACACTAGTGACCATATCCTTCGCGCATCCTGCAAAGGCAGAGGTGTTGCTAACATTTACGAAACCAAATTTCAACCACCCCCCCAAAAAAGACTGCGTTTTCATCTTTTGAGCTTCTAGTCATGAAATCTGTGCAGCCTACTCAATCACTTTGTATAGCTACTGTTTACAAGCCTCCTGGGGCATATACAGCATTCCTCACTGAGTTCCCTGAATTCCTATCAGACCTTGTAGTCATGGCAGATAATATTCACATTTTTGGTGACTTTAATATTGACATGTAAAAGTCCACAGACCCACTCCAAAAGGAGCCATCATCGACTCAATGGGTTTTGTCCAACATGTCTCCGGACCTACTCCTGCCACATTCATACTCTGGACCTAGATTTGTCCCATGGAATAAATATTGTGGATCTTAATGTTTTTCCTCATAATCCTGGATTATCGGACCACCATTTTATTATGTTTGCAATTGCAACAAATAATCTGCTCAGACCCCAACCAAGTATCATCAAAAGCCATGCTATAAATTCTCGGACAAACCAAAGATTCCTAGATGCCCTTCCAGACTCCCTCCAAGTATCAAAGGACATCGCAGTACAACAATCGGTTAACCACCTAACTGAGGAACTTAATTTAACCTTGCATAATACTCTAGATGTATTCACACCCCTAAAAACAAAATACATTTGTCATAAGAAACTAGCTACCTGGTATACAGAAAATACCCGAGTCCTGAAGCAAGCTTCCAGAAAATTGGAACGGAAATGGAGCTACACCAAACTGGAAGTCTTCCGATTAGCTTGGAAAGACAGTACCGTGCGGTATCGAAGAGCCCTCACTGCTGCTCGATCATCCTATTTTTCCGACTTAATTGAGGATAATAAGAAAGGTCCTACATTTGATTTTTGGTACTGTCGCAAAGCTAACTAAAAAGCAGTATTCCCCAAGAGAGGATGGCTTTCACTTCAGCAGTGATAAAATCATGAACTTATTTAGAAAGGAAATTATGGACTCCTCTTCAAATCTGCACATTTCTCCATTGTCGTGAGTCTGCACAACACTGCCAGGATCTAGGATCAAGGGAGACACTCAAGTTTTTTAGTACTATATCTCTTGACACATTGATGAAGATAGCCATGGCCTCTAAACTTTCAAGCTGCATACTGGACCCTATTACAACTAAACTACTGAAAGAGCTGCTTCCTGTGCTTGGCCCTCCTATGTTGAACATAATAAATGACTCCCTATCCACCTGATGTGTACCAAACTCACTAAAAGTAGCAGTAATAAAGCCACTCTTGAAAAAGCCAAACATTGACCCAGAAAATATTTTTAAAACTATCAACCTATATCAAATGTTCCTCTCAAAAGAATTTGAAAAAGCTGTTGCGCAGCAACTCACTGCCTTCCTGAAGCCTAACAATGTATATGAAATGCTTCGGTCTGGTTTTAGACCCAATCATAGCACTGAGACTGCACTTGTGAAGGTGGTAAATTACCTTTTAATGGCATCAGACCAAGGCTCTGCATTTGTTCTCGTGCTACAAGACCTTAGTGTTGCTTTTGATACCGTCGATCACCACAATCTTTTGGAGAGATTGGAAACCCAAATTGGTCTACACGGACAAGTTCTGGCCTGGTTTAGATCTCATCTGTCGGAAAGATATCAGTTTGTCTCTGTGGATGGTTTGTCCTCTGACAAATCAACTGTAAATTTTGGTGTTCCTCGAGGTTCCATTTTAAGACCTATATTGTTTTCACTATATATTTTAAGTCTTGGTGATGTCATTCGGAAACATAATGTTAACTTTCACAGCTATGTGGATGATATACAGCTGTACATTTCGATGAAACATGGTGAAGCCCCAAACGTGTTATTTCTTACATTAGTACCCCAGGTCATCTTAGGTTTCATTACATACAGTCGAGAAGAACTACTGAATATAAGATATAAGATCAGCGTCAACTCCCCATCAGTACGACCAAGAATATGATTTTCACGAAGCGGATCCTGTGTTCTGCCTTTCAACCAGGACAACGGAATGGATCCCAGCCGGCGACCCAAAAAAACGACGCCGTAAAAGAGGGAAACGAGGCGGTCTTCTGGTCAGACTCCGGAGATGGGCACATCGTGCACCACTCCCGAGCATTCTTCTCACCAACGTCCAGTCTCTTGACAACAAGGTTGATGAAATCTGAGCAAGGGTAGCATTCCAGAGGGACATCAGAGACTGTAACGTTCTTTGCTTCACGGAAACATGGCTCACTGGAGAGACGCTATCGGAGGCGATGCAGCCAGCGGGTTTCTCCACGCATCGCGCCGACAGAAACAAACATCTTTCTGGTAAGAAGAGGGGCGGGGGCGTATGCCTTATGGCTAACGAGACGTGGTGTGATCACAGAAATATACAGGAAGTCAAATCCTTCTGTTCACCTGATTTAGAATTCCTCACAATCAAATGTCGACCGCATTATCTACCAAGAGAATTCTCTTCGATTATAATCACAGCCGTATATATTCCCCCAAGCAGACACATCGATGGCTCTGAACGAACTTTATTTGACTCTTTGCAAACTGGAATCTCTACATCCTGAGGCTGCATTCATTGTAGCTGGGGATTTTAACAAGGCTAATCTGAAAACAAGACTCCCTAAATTGTATCAGCATATCGATTGCGCAACTAGGGTTGAAAAAACCTTGGATCATTGTTACTCTAACTTCCGCGACGCATATAAGGCCCTGCCCCGCCCTCCTTTCGGAAAAGCTGACCACGACTCCATTTTGCTGATCCCTGCCTACAGACAGAAACTAAAACAAGAAGCTCCCACGCTGAGGTCTGTCCAATGCTGGTCCGACCAAGCTGATTCCACACTCCAAGACTGCTTCCGTCACGTGGACTGGGATATGTTTCGTATTGCGTCAGATAACAACATTGACGAATACGCTGATTCGGTGTGCGAGTTCATTAGAACGTGCGTTGAAGATGTCGTTCCCATAGCAACGATTAAAACATTCCCTAACCAGAAACCGTGGATTGATGGCAGCATTCGCATGAAACTGAAAGCGCGAACCACTGCTTTTAATCAGGGCAAGGTGACTGGTAACATGACCGAATACAAACAGTGCAGCTATTCCCTCCGCAAGGCTATCAAACAAGCTAAGCGTCAGTATAGAGACAAAGTAGAATCTCAATTCAACGGCTCAGACGCAAGAGGTATGTGGCAGGGTCTACAGTCAATCACGGACTACAAGAAGAAAACCAGCCCAGTCACGGACCAGGATGTCTTGCTCCCGGGCAGACTAAATAACTTTTTTGCCCGCTTTGAGGACAATACAGTGCCACTGACATGGCCTGCAACGAAAACATGCGAACTCTCCTTCACTGCAGCCGAGGTGAGTAAAACATTTAAACGTGTTAACCCTCGCAAGGCTGCAGGCCCAGACGGCATCCCCAGCCGCGCCCTCAGAGCATGCGCAGACCAGCTGGCCGGTGTGTTCACGGACATATTCAATCAATCCCTATACCAGTCTGCTGTTCCCACATGCTTCAAGAGGGCCACCATTGTTCCTGTTCCCAAGAAAGCTAAGGTAACTGAGCTAAACGACTACCGCCCCGTAGCACTCACTTCCGTCATCATGAAGTGCTTTGAGAGACTAGTCAAGGACCATATCACCTCCACCCTACCTGACACCCTAGACCCACTCCAATTTGCTTACCGCCCAAATAGGTCCACAGACGATGCAATCTCAACCACACTGCACACTGCCCTAACCCATCTGGACAAGAGGAATACCTATGTGAGAATGCTGTTCATCGACTACAGCTCGGCATTCAACACCATAGTACCCTCCAAGCTCGTCATCAAGCTCGAGACCCCGCCCTGTGCAACTGGATACTGGACTTCCTGACGGGCCCCACAAGGGTGCGTTCTGAGCCCTCTCCTGTACTCCCTGTTCACCCACGACTGTGTGGCCACGCACGCCTCCAACTCAATCATCAAGTTTGCGGACGACACAACAGTGGTAGGCTTGATTACCAACAACGACGAGACGGCCTACAGGGAGGAGGTGAGGGCCCTCGGAGTGTGGTGTCAGGAAAATAACCTCACACTCAACGTCAACAAAACTAAGGAGATGATTGTGGACTTCAGGAAACAGCAGAGGGAACACCCCCCTATCCACACCGATGGAACAGTAGTGGAGAGGGTAGTAAGTTTTAAGTTCCTCGGCATACATATCACAGACAAACTGAATTGGTCCACTCACACAGACAGCATCGTGAAGAAGGCGCAGCAGCGCCTCTTCAACCTCAGGAGGCTGAAGAAATTCGGCTTGTCACCAAAAGCACTCACAAGCTTCTACAGATGCACAATCGAGAGCATCCTGGCGGGCTGTATCACTGCCTGGTACGGCAACTGCTCCGCCCACAACCGTAAGGTTGAGGGTAGTGAGGTCTGCACAACGCACCACCGGGGGCAAACTACCTGCCCACCAGGACACCTACACCACCCGATGTTACAGGAAGGCCATAAAGATCATCAAGGACATCAACCACCCGAGCCACTGCCTGTTCACCCCGCTATCATCCAGAAGGCGAGGTCAGTACAGGTGCATCAAAGCTGGGACCGAGAGACTGAAAAACAGCTTCTATCTCAAGGCCATCAGACTGTTAAACAGCCACCACTAACATTGAGTGGCTGCTGCCAACACACTGACTCAACTCCAGCCACTTTAATAATGGGAATTGATGGGAAATGATGTAAAATATATGACTAGCCACTTTAAACAATGCTACCTAATATAATGTTTACACACCCTACATTATTCATCTCATATGTATACGTATATACTGTACTCTATATCATCTACTGCATCCTTATGTAATACATGTATCACTAGCCACTTTAACTATGCCACTTTGTTTACACACTCATCTCATATGTATATACTGTACTCGATACCATCTACTGTATCTTGCCTAAGCTGCTCTGTACCATCACTCATTCATATATCTTTATGTACATATTCTTTATCCCCTTACACTGTGTATAAGACAGTAGTTTTTTTTTTTGGAATTGTTAGTTAGATTACTTGTTGGATTATTACTGCATTGTCGGAACTAGAAGCACAAGCATTTCGCAACACTCGCATTAACATCTGCTAACCAGGTGTATGTGACAAATACATTTTTGATTTGATTTGATTTGAAATTGCCCTCCCTGGAAGCCTGTGTTTCAGACATAAGGAAGTGGCATATATTTTACATTTAAACTCGGACAAAACAGAGATGCTAGTTCTAGGTCCCAAGAAACAAAGAAATATTTTGTTGGATCGGACAATTCATCTTGATATTTGTACAGTCGTCTCAAATAAAACTGTAAAGGACCTCTGCGTTACTCTGGACCCTGATCTCTCTTTTGACAAACATATCAAGACTGTTTCAAGGACCGCTTTTTTCCATCTACATAGCATTGCTAAAATCAGAAACTTTCTGTCCAAAAATGATGCAGAAAAATCTATCCATGCTTTTGTCACTTCTAGATTAGACTACCGCAATGCTCTACTTTCCGGCTACCCGGATAAATCACTAAATATACTTCAGTTAGTGCTAAACACGGCTGCTAGAAACTTGACTAGAACCGAAAAATGTATCATATTACTCCAGTGCTAGCCTCTCTACACTAGCTTCCTGAAGGTTTAACTGGTAACCTACAAAGCATTACATGGGCTTGCTCCTACCCATCTTTCCGAATTGGTCCTGCCGTACAAACCTACACGTACGCTACGGTCACAAGACGCAGGCCTCCTTATTGTCCATAGAATTTCTAAGCAAACCCTGGAAGCAGGGCTTTCTTCTATAGAGCTCCATTTTTATGGAATGATCTGCCTATCCATGTGAGAGATGCAGCTGCAGACTCGGTCCAGACCTTGAAGTCTTTATTGAAGACTCATCTCTTCAGTAGATCCTATAATTGAGTGTAGTCTGGCCCAAGGGCATGAAGGTGAACAGAAAGGCACTGGAGTGATGAACCACCCTTGCTGTCTCTGCCTGGTCAGTTCCCCTCACTTCACTGGGATTCTCTGCCCCTAACCCTATTTTTTTTCACCTTTATTTAACCAGGTAGGCTAGTTGAGAGCAAGTTCTCATTTGCAACTGTGACCTGGCCAAGATGAAGCAAAGCAGTGTGACACAGACAACAACACAGAGTTATACATGGAGTAAACAATAAACAAACCAATAACACAATAAACAAGTCAATGACACAGTAGAAAAAGGAGGAGGTAGGCAATAAATAGGCCATAGGAGCGAATAATTACAATTTAGCAGATTAACACTGGAGTGATAAATGAGCAGATGATGATGTGCAAGTAGAGATACTGGTGTGCAAAAGAGCAGAAAAGTAAATCAAATAAAAACAGTATGGGGATGAGGTAGGTAGATTGGGTGGGCTATTTACAGATGGACTATGTACAGCTGCAGTGATCGGTTAGCTGCTCAGATAGTTGATGTTTAAAGTTGGTGAGGGAAATAAAAGTCTCCAACTTCGGCAATTTTTGCAATTCGTTCCAGTCACTGACAGCAGAGAACTGGTAGGAAAGGCAGCCAAATGAGGTGTTGGCTTTGGGGATGATCCGTGAGATATACCTGCTGGAACGTGTGCTACGGGTGGGTGTTGTTATCGTGACCAGTGAACTGAGATAAGGCGGAGCTTTACCTAGTATAGACTTATAGATGACCTGGAGTCTGTGGGTCTGGCGACGAATATGTAGCGAGGGCCAGCCGACTAGAGCATACAGGTCGCAGTGGTGGGTGGTATAAGGTGATTTGGTAACAAAACGGATGGCACTGTGTAGACTGTATCCAGTTTGCTGAGTAGAGTGTTGGAAGCTATTTTGTAGATGACATTGCCAAAGTCGTGGATCGGTAGGATAGTCAGTTTTACTAGGGTAAGTTTGGCGATGTGAGTGAAGGAGGCTTTGTTGGAAATAGAAAGCCGATTCTGGATTTGATTTTGGATTGGAGATGTTTAATATGAGTCTGGAAGAAGAGTTTACAGTCTAGCCAGACACCTAGGTATTTATAGTTGTCCACATATTCTAGGTCGGAACCGTCCAGGTTGGTGATGCTAGTCGGGCGGGTGCGGGCGGGCCGTGAACGGTTCAAAAGCATGCATTTGGTTTAACTAGCGTTTAAGAGCAGTTGGAGGCCACGCAAGGAGTGTTGTATGGCATTGAAGCTCGTTTGGAGGTTAGTTAGCACAGTGTCCAAGGAAGGGCCAGAAGTATACAGAATGGTGTCGTCTGCGTAGAGGTGGATCAGGGAATCGCCCGCAGCAAGAGCGACATCATTGATATATACAGTGAAAAGAGTCGGCCCGAGAATTGAACCTTGTGGTACCCCCATAGAGACTGCCAGAGGTCCGGACAACATGCCCTCTGATTTGACACACTGAATTCTGTCTGCAAAGTAGTTGGTGAACCAGGCGAGGCAGTCATTTGAAAAACCAAGGCTATTGAGTCTGCCGATAAGAATACGGTGATTGACAGAGTCAAAATCCTTGGCCAGGTTGATGAAGATGGCTGCACAGTACTGTCTTTTATCGATGGCGGTTATGATATCGTTTAGTACCTTGAGCGTGGCTGAGGTGCACCCGTGACCGGCTCGGAAGCCAGATTGCACAGCGGAGAAGGTACGGTGGGTCAGTTTATTAACTTGGCTTTCGAAGACTTTAGATGGGCAGGACAGGATGGATATAGGTCTGTAACAGTTTGGGTCTAGGGTGTCACCCCCTTTGAAGAGGGGGATGACCGCGGCAGCTTTCCAATCTTTAGGGATCTCGGACGATATGAAAGAGAGGTTGAACAGGCTGGTAATAGGGGTTGCAACAATGGAGGCGGATAGTTTTAGAAAGAGAGGGTCCAGATTCTCTAGCCCAGCTGATTTGTACGGGTCAAGGTTTTGCAGTTCTTTCGAAACATCTGCTGTCTGGATACGGGTGAAGGGGAAGCTGGGGAGGCTTGGGCAAGTAGCTGCGGGGGGGGGGGGGGCTGTTGGCCGGGGTTGGAGTAGCCAGTAGGAAGGCATGGCCAGCCGTTGAGAAATGCTTATTGAAATTTTAGATTATCATGGTTTTATCAGTGGTGACCGTGTTACCTAGCTTCAGTACAGTGGGCAGCTGGGAGGAGGTGCTCTTGTTCTCCATGGACTTTACAGTGTCCCAAAACTTTTTGGAGTTAAAGCTACAGGATGCGAATTTCTGTTTGAAAAAGCTAGCCTTTGCTTTTCTGACTGACTGCGTGTATTGGTTCCTGACTTGCCTGAACAGTTACATATCATGGGGACTATTCGATGCTATTGCAGTCCGCCACAGGATGTTTTTGTGCTGGTCAAGGGCAGTTAGGTCTGGAGTAAACTAAGGCTATATCTGTTCTTAGTTCTGCATTTTTTGAACGGGGCATGCTTATCTAAGATGGTGAGGAAATGACTTTTAAAGAATGACCAGGCATCCTCGACTGACGGGATGAGGTCAATATCCTTCCAGAATACCCGTGCCAGGTCGATTAGAAAGGCCTGCTCGCAGACGTGTTTTAGGGAGTGTTTGACAGTGATGAGGGGTGGTCATTTGACCGCGGACCCATAGAGGATACAGGCAATGAGGCAGTGATCACTGAGATCCTGATTGAAAACAGCAGAGGTGTATTTGGAGGGCAAGTTGGTCAGGATAATTATGAGGGTGCCCATGTTTACGGATTTAGGGTTGTACCTGGTTGGTTCCTTGATGATTTGTGTGAGATTGAGGGCATCTAGCTTGTAGGACTGCTGGGGTGTTAAGTATATCCCAGTTTAGGTCACCTAACAGAATGAACTCTGAAGCTAGATGGGGGGCGATCAATTCACAAATGGTGTCCAGGGCACAGCTGGGAGCGGAGGGGGTCGATAGCAGGCTGCAACAGTGAGAGACTTATTTCTGGAGAGGTTGATTTTTAAAATTAGAAGTTCAAACTGTTTGGGTATAGACCTGGAAAGTATGACAGAACTTTGCAGGCTCTCTCTGCAGTAGATTGCAACTCCTCACCCTTTGGCAGTTCTATCTTGACGGAATATTACGGGGGCTGAGTCACTGGCTTACTGGTGCTCTTCCATACCATTCCTAGGAGGGGTGCATCACTTGAGTGGGTTGAGTCTCTGACGTGATCTTCCTGTCCGGGTTGGCGCCCCCCTTCGGGTTGGTGCCGTTGGGAGATTTTCATGGGCTATACTCTGCTTTGTCTCAGGGTAGTAGGTTGGTGGTCTGTTGTTATCCCTCTAGTGGTGTGGGGGCTGTGCTTTGGCAAAGTGGGTGGGGTTATATCCTGCCTGGTTGGCCCTGTCCAGGGGTATAGTTGGGTCATGGGGGCCACAGTGTCTCCCGACCCCACCTGTCTCAGCATCCAGTAATTATGCTGCAATAGTTTATGTGTCGGGGGGCTAGGGCAGTCTGTTATATTTCTCCTGTCTTATCCGGTGTCCTGTATGAATTTAAGTACAGTGGGGAGAACAAGTATCTGATACACTGCCGATTTTGCAGGTTTTCCAACTTACAAAGCATGTAGAAGTCTGTAATTTTTATCATAGATACACTTCAACTGTGAGAGACAGAATCTAAAACTAAAATCCAGAAAATTACATTGTATGATTTTTAAGTAATTAATTAGCATTTTATTGCATGACATAAGTATTGATCACCTACCAACCAGTAAGAATCCCGGCTCTCACAGACCTGTTAGTTTTTCATTAAAAAGCCCACCTGTTCTCCACTCATTACCTGTATTAACTGCACCTGTTTGAACTCGTTACCTGTATAAAAGACACCTGTCCACACACTCAATCAAACAGACTCCAACCTCTCCACAATGGCCAAGACCAGAGAGATGTGTAAGGACATTAGGGTTAAAATTGTAGACCTGCACAAGGCTGGGATGGGCTACAGGACAATAGGCAAGCAGCTTGGTGAGAAGGCAACAACTGTTGGCGCAATTATTAGAAAATGGAAGAAGTTCAAGATGACGGTCAATCACCCTCGGTCTGGGGCTCCATACAAGATCTCACCTCGTGGGGCATCAATGATCATGAGGAAGGTGAGGGATCAGCCCAGAACTACACGGTAGGACCTGGTCAATGACCTGAAGAGAGCTGGGACCACAGTCTCAAAGAAAACCATTAGTAACACACTACGCCATCATGGATTAAAATCCTGCAACGCACGCAAGGTCCCCCTGCTCAAGCCAGCGCATGTCCAGGCCCGTCTGAAGTTTGCCAACGACCATCTGGATGATCCAGAGGAGGAATGGGAGAAGGTTGTGGTCTGATGAGACAAAAATAGAGCTTTTTGGTCTAAACTTCACTCGCCGTGTTTGGAGGAAGAAGGATGAGTACAACCCCAAGAACACCATCCCAACCGTGAAGCATGGAGGTGGAAACATCATTCTATGGTGATGCTTTTCTGCAAAGGGGACAGGACGACTGCATCGTATTGAGGGGAGGATGGATGGGGCCATGTATCACGAGATCTTGGCCAACAACCTCCTTCCCTCAGTAAGAGCATTGAAGATGGGTCGTGGCTGGGTCTTCCAGCATGACAACGACCCGAAAGACACAGCCAGGGCAACTAAGGAGTGGCTCCGTAAGAAGCATCTCAAGGTCCTGGAGTGGCCTAGCCAGTCTCCAGACCTGAACCCAATAGAACATCTTTGGAGGGAGCTGAAAGTCCGTATTGCCCAGCGACAGCCTGAAGGATCTGGAGAAGGTCTGTATGGAGGAGTGGGCCAAAATCCCTGCTGCAGTGTGTGCAAACCTGGTCAAGAACTACAGGAAATGTATGATCTCTGTAATTGCAAACAAAGGTTTCTGTACCAAATATTAAGTTCTGCTTTTCTGATGTATCAAATACTTATGTCATACAATAAAGTTTGTTCAAACTCAGTGCCTCTATGCTTGACATCATGGGAAAATCAAAAGAAATCAGCAAAAATTGTAGACCTCCACAAGTCTGGTTCATCCTTGGGAGCAATTTCCGAACGTCTGAAGGTACCACGATCATCTGTACAAACAATAGTACGCAAGTATAAACACCATGGGACCACGCAGCTGTCATATCGTTCAGGAGGGAGACGTGTTCTGTCTCCTAGAGATGAACGTACTTTGGTGCGAAAAGTGCCAATCAATCCCAGAACAACAACAAAGGACCTTGTGAAGATGCAGGTACAAAAGTATCTATATCCACAGTAAAACGAATCCTATATCGACCTATCCTGAAGGGCCGCTCAGCAAGGAAGAAGCCATTGCTCCAAAACCTCCATTAAAAAGCCAGACTACGGTTTTCAACTGCACATGGGGACAAAGATCGTACTTTTTCCTCTGGTTTGATGAAACAAAAATAGAACTTGACACAACTGCTGGAAGCATTGGAGTCAACATGGGCCAGCATCCCTGTGGGATGTTTTCGACACCTTGTAGAGTCCATGGCTCAACGAATTGAGGCTGTTCTGAAGGCAAAAGGGGGTGGGGGTACAACTCAATATTACAGAAGATGTTCTTAATGTTTTGTACACTCAGTGTATATTATCCATGTCCTTGTTCAGCCATGACTCAGAGAAACATAGGATATTACAGTTTTTAAGGTCCCGTTGATAGGATAGTCTCGAATGGTGCTCATCCAGTTTGTTCTCTGATGATTGTACGTTTGCAAATAGAATGGAGGGTAGAGGCGGCTTATTTACTTGATGACGTAGTCTCGTCATGGAGCCCGCTTGTTTGCCTCTCTTGCGTTGTCTCTTCCTCTATTGAGTCCTGCGGATTAGGGCCTGGTCTGGAGTTAGTTGTACATGCACAGCTGCCAACTAGTTGAAATTGAAATATTCACTCAATTCAAGGTTAGTTATCGCTTTTCTGATGTCCAGAAGCTGTTTTCGGACATAGAAAATAATGTTGGGAGTATTAAGGCTGCCTGATTGGCCAGACCCTGTGTCTGAGCTGGGGGAATCTATTGGTATCAGGCTAGTGCCCAGATTAGATTTGGGCTTTGGTCTTTCTGAGGGCCATGGGATGTTCACCACTTTAGCCAGGAAGTCAGTGCACAAACACTCAGGATTGATGATACAGTACGTGCTTGTCTTTCCTCGTAAGGTTCAGCCCCTATTTACTTGGCCTAGGGCGGCGGCTCCCGAGTGAGTTTTGTGTGTGTGTGTGTGTGTGTGTGTGTGTGTAGGCACTTGTTGTCTGATGGATGTCAGTGAGCTGTAGGCACTTGTTGTCTGATGGATGTCAGTGAGCTGCTGGACTATCATCCATGATGAGTCATAAGGGCTCTCTGAGGGAATTACTGAGATGCTTCAGATGCTTTCGCAACACTGCAGGGATCAGTCAGTGGATCAGTCCTGGTGCAATACAGTGGTTGGGATGGATGAGTAAGTGGGGAGTCCAAGACAGTCACAACAGGGAGGTGCTATGTTGAGGATGAATAGACCCATAGACTGGATTGAAGGTAGTTCATCTTGGGGTAAAACAAGAAGAAACCGGTTTCATCAACATATTTCATGAGCAGTAATTGGTAATTAAATTTACAGTAGTGATTTATTGACACTAATGTTTTTTTTCATATTGTGTTGCGTTGTTATGATCAGTTGATTCACACTCTGGGGTTTCCATATTGTGTTGAAACCTTTTGTAATGCTGTCATAATTCACAATCTCAACACTTTAGGCTACAGTATCTGACAGGCGAAAGAGCTGGATGTCTGTGTAGACCTGTAAGTGACAATTCTATTAGACATCAATCACAAGAGTTGACAGTTGAGAGTTACTAGACATAGCAAACTGTTGCCTGATTCTGACAAAGTAAAGTATTTCAAGCCAGACAGACAGCTCTGTCTTGCAATCCCAGGTGCAGACTGCAGGTTGGTCTGTTTCTGTGTGTGAGTCAGACTGCAGGGTGGAGGTATGTGAAGCCATGACAGATGTTGTGCTGTCTGGCGTTAAACACAGTTAACACTCCACTGCTGTGAACGTTACTGTCAGCTGTACTGAGTGGTGTTATACACACACACATATGCACGCACATGCACACACACACACACGCACACACACACACCACTGCTGTACAGAAACTGAGCTTAAACCACTGGCAGATAAAGAGACTCTGGCAGAGGGGATAAGAAATCCCCATGACTCACATAGACACAAATCAGTAGCATCTCACAGTTGCATACAGGGCTGGGCTGGCTGGACCACAGACAGACGTACGTCTAACATTTAACCGCATGACCACTGGCTAGCCTAGAGCTGAGAGCATCCAGCCAGGTGTGCCCCCTCTAGCATTTGGTTGTATAGATATGAGCTGTCTAGGTCTGTCTGGTACCCTGTCTAGCAGGATGTGGTGGTGATCAGCTTCATGCTTCTTGTTGAAAGAGTGAGGAGGAGAACAAGGAGTATTTGTAATTGTATTCATTATGGATCCCCATGCATCCAAGGCAGCAGCTACCCTTCCTGGGGTCCATCAACATTAACAAAGTTATACAATTTTAAAAACATTACAATACATTCACAGATTTCACAACACACTGTGTGCCCTCAGGCCCCTACTCCACCACTACCACATATATACAATACAAAATCCATGTGTAAGTGTGTGTATAGTGCGTATGTTATCGTGTGTGTATGCATGTGTCACACCTATGTTTGTTGCTTCACAATCCCCGCTGTTCCAGAATCCCCGCTGTTTCATCTGTTTTTAAATCAAATTTTACTGCTTGCATTAGTTACTTAATGTTGAATAGAGTTCCATGTAGTCATGTCTCTATGCAGTACTGTGCGCCTACCATAGTCTGTTCTGTACTTGGGGACTGTGAAGAGACCTCTTGTGGCATGTCTTGTGAGGTATGCATAGGCTTCCGAGCTGTGCGCCAGTAGTTCAAACAGACAATTTGGTGCATTGAACATGTCAATACCTCTCACAAGTAGTGACAAAGTCAATCTCTCCTCCACTTTGAGCCAGGAGAGATTGACATGCATATTATTAATGGTCGCTCTCTGTGTACATCGAAGGGCCAGCCATGCTGCCCTGTTCTGTGGCACCTGATCACACGACTGAACAGTAGTCCAGGTGTGACAAAACTAGTACCTGTAGCACCTGCCTTTTTGATACTGCTGTTAAGAAGGTAGAGCAACGCATTATTATGGACAGATTTCTCCCCATCTTAGCTACTGTTGTATCAATATATTTTGACCATGACAGTTTATAATCCACGGTTACTCCAAGCAGTTTAGTCACGTCAACTTGCTCAATTTCCACATGATTTATTACAAGATTTGGTTGAGGTTTAGGGTTTAGTGAATGATTTGTCCCAAATACAATGCTTTTAGTTTGAGAAATATTTATTCCTTTATTCCTTGCCACCCACTCTGAAACTAACGGCAGCTCTTTGTTAAGTGTTGCAGTCATTTCAGTCGCTGTAGTAGCTGACATGTATAAAGTTGATTCATCCGCATACATATACACACTGGCTTTACTGAAAGCCAGTGGCATGACGTTCGTAAAGATTGAAATAAATGTGGGCAGAAAGGAAGAAGGAAAAAGAAAAGAAGAAGAGACCCAAGTTCATGTTGTTGATGTTAGAGTACAAGAGAGTTGTGGAGCTTCTTTGGCGACTACTAAGTCTTTTTTAAACCTCCCGCTTTGGGCTGGATGTGTTTTTTCATACATGCATAATCTATGGGCAGAATTACTGATTTACTTCAATTTGCTAAGAAATCTCTAATTTAAAAGCAACAGTTTTTCTGGAAGATGTATGGTGCCATTTTTCCTACATTTTCCCCCACATGGGCCAACCCCTTAGCAATTTGAACTCTTGCCAATGAGCCTCAGCCACTTTCCATTTAAGTTACAGCTAACAAGATGCACACACAGCAGAGCGCGAGAGAGAGAAAGCAATGATGTGGTACACATACTGTACACAATATTCGAGGACCACTTTTGGCTCGTGAGTTCTACACCAAGTGTACCAGAGTATGTATCAGGCCATTATTCTGTAAGGCTGTAGTCATGTACTGTAGGTTGGGTCAGGAGTAGTTTGAGTGGGACTTAAGTAGGAGCTGTTTGCGTCGTGGAAGGTGAGGTGTAGTAGAGCTAAGGGTATTAGAGGGTGTATTAGTCAGTTGAGGTAGGGAGTCAGCCTGGCTGGCTGCCTGGGAGTGGGCCGGTGGGGTGGAATACTGCAAGAGCACCTGAAGATTAGCTTCAGCATTCCTGTCCTGTTGGTTGACTGGCTGTGGGCATATGAAGGAGGAGACACACACACACATGCACTCACACACAGCGGGCTTGATCCGTCTACACGGTGCTCAACTGAGGGGTGGAGGGCAAGCCATGGGGTGGGATGGAGGGAATAGAAGGATGTGAGTGCTAGGCTACATGCCACTGCATATTCATTACAGACATTGCAAACAACACCTGCCATTCCCATGTCAAGACCCCTGATCAGATCACTAATCTCCATGTCTATGTCCCAAATGGCACCCTATTCCCTACATAATGTACTACTTTTGACTAGGGCAGATAGGACTCTGGTCAAAAGCAGTGCACTATATAGGGTAGAGAGTTTCATTTGAGACGTGCTCTGAGCAGTATTGTCATTAAGGGACTTACAACAAACCCTAACCCATGATGGGAATGGCAATGCCTTTGAAAGTTTACCACGGATCCCCCAGCTTGTTTAAATGTGTGTTTTTAAAAGCCTCCTGTAAGTCACTCTTTAAAGCTGACTGCTTCGACCTTTAAGATAAGAATGTCAGAGACTCGGAGTGCTGCAGGCAGCCTTGTCTTGGAAAATGTCAGAGAAAGTCAGACCACGATAGGTCATGATGACACTGGCTTATCATTATTGTATCCATCAATAATGATAAGACACCAGGTATAGACAACCTTGATGGGAAACTATTGAGAACGGTAGCAAACTGTATTGCCACCCCTATTTGCTATATAAAGGAGTTTATATGTGGAAGGAGGCTAAAGTAATTCCAGCCTTTGCTGGCTCTTACAGCAGCCCAATCACTTTGCTGCCTGTTCTTAGTAAACTGATGGAGAGAATTGTGTTAGACCAAATACAATGCTATTTTTCAGAGAAAAACTCAACCTGTACTGCACTGACGCAGATTACAGATAATTGGTTAAAATAAATAAGAATAAGATGATAGTTGAAGATTATTGTTAGATTTAAGTGCAGCATTTGATGTTATTGATCATAATTGTTATTGAAGAAACTCACTTGCTATAGCTATCACATGGTTGAAGAGTTATTTATTTTTAGCCCAGAGAGTCTTCTTTAATGGAAGTTTCTCTAATATCAGAGATGGACCGTGTTGTGTCCCTCAGGGCAAGTTGCCTTGGGCCGTTACTCTTCTCTATTCTTACGAATGATTTGCCACTGGTCTTACACTATGCTATAATGACTATGTATGCCAATGATTCCACACTCTACATGTCAGCACCCAAAGCCAGTGAGCTCACTGAAATTCTACATAAGGAGTTACAGTCAGTATCAGAATGGGTGATTAATAATTAGCTGTTCTTAAATACATCTAAAACTAAAAGCATTGTATTTGGTTCAAAACATTATCTAAGACCTGAACCTCAACTGGAGGGTGTGACCATTGAGCAAGTTGAGGAAGCTAAACTACAAGATATAACATTGGATGGTCAATTATCATGGTTAAGTCATATTGACAAAGTTGTTGTGAAGATGGGGAGGGGTATGTCTGTTATAAAAGATGTTCTGTGTTTATTACACAAAAATCAACTGTACTAGTACTTCAGGCTCTGGTCTGAATGATGACTGCCCGGTAATATGGTCAAGTGCAGCAAAGAAAGATCCAGCAAAGCAAAGCTGGCTCAAAACATTGCAGCACGCCTTGCCCTTAACTGTGCATACAGAACTAACATCAACAACCTGTATGCCAGCCTTTCCCGTTTGAGGGTTGATGAGAGAATAACTGCTTCTCTTCTAGTTTTTGAGAAATATTACTGTGATGAAAATTCCAGATTGTCTGCATAATCAATTAACCTTCAGCTAAGACACCCATACATACCCCAGATGACATGACACCAGTCCAAAACAAATTCACGACACCACACAGTATTATACACAGCCATGATCGCATGGAACTCCCTCCATCTCCAATTACTCAAGCAAACAACATCCATGGAACAGCGGGGACTGTGAGGGGACACACACACAAACAGACACACACACAGACACACTCTTACACACATTATTTTTAAGTTGTATTGTTGTATTTTAAATTTGTGTGACTGTCCTTGTCTATCAGTGTGTCAGTGTTTTGCTACTTGTCATGTTTTGTGTTTTTTGCGGACCCCAGGAAGAGTAGCTGCTGCTTCTGCAAAAGCCAATGGGGATCCACATAAAAAAATGAAATACATTCCAGAGAGTTTAACAAATCAGGGGTACTATACTTACTCTTTCACTTTATTAGACATTGGACATGACTGTCACACACAACATGTTGTAACGGTGTGATGGATGTTTATTCACATATTTCTCTTATCCATATCTCCTCTATCTCGACATGCTATTGCAATAAGGTGATCTTTCAGAGGTCTGCATAGTTTTCAAGCTTATGATTTCTAAACATGTCTGTCTAGGATCCGTGAATCCTCCTGTCTTTAAAGAGAAGAATGTCATCTTCGATGTTTTTGTACTGAAAATGGTATATTCGGCAATGTAGCGGAAGACTCCTGTCCACCATCAGGCCTCGCTCAGCTCTCTCTAACCAGGGCCAATGTTTGTTTATTTCTGGCTGATCTGAAGGCTGAGGTCGTGTCTGGTGTGTGTCAACACAAGCTGCTGTATGTCCGCTGTCCCCGGGTCTGAGCCGGCCGCACTGCCTCTGGTGCCTCTAACAAGAACTAACACACATACAAACGCACACATACACACACACACACACACACACACACACTAACGAGAATGCCAACTAGGATGGATTAGAGGAGACACCTTCAATCGTCTCACTTCGTGAACCCCCCCACCGAACACTATTCATGCACAATGTCCCATGACAACTCCCTACCCAGTTGTGTAATTTGATTTCAGTTACAAAACTCAAGTTCAGAAAAGTCGTAAAGGTTAGGAATTCATTCCATTACAATTTTGGTCCTCTGAGGTGAAACAGTCAAACTCTCAGCCCTAGAAAACGAGACAGCAAGACTACCAACACTAAAGAAAAAGCAACAAAGATTTTGTTAACCTATTATACAATGTATAGTCATTCAGTCAAATCTGATTTCATGCTTACGGGCAGGTTAATGTTTCTAAACGTCAGATGTCATCTGAAAATGAAGAACAGCTCTAATGTATCCTTTAAAAAGTGAGGAGGACAGAAACCTGAAAAGCACCTCTCATCTAAACACTCTTTCAAATGGGTACACTTGACATGCATGGTACAATTCCACTGGCTCAGAGTGAAAAGGTGCTGGGCAGCTGAGCAAGGCACAGAGAGAGAGAGAGAAAGAGGGGAAAGAGAGGGAGCGAGAGAGCAAAGTAAAGCGAGAGAAAGCAAGAGTGCAAGAAAAGGAACAAGAGCTAGATAGATAGAGCAAGACACAGTGAGTGAGCGATATATATATATATATATATATATGAGGGAGAGCAAGAGAACAAGTCAGCAAAGAGAGAGAAAGGTGGATTTCATTTTTAAACTGTGGGGGGGTTGAATCGGACAGACGGTAGGCTAGAGAGAGAGCGAGACAGAGGGAGAGAGAGGGAGAAATAAAGAGAGATGGGCAGCAGGCTGAAATCCTAAAAGCACATCCTCCAGAGCCCAGAGCAGGGTGGCGGTGCGAGGGGAATACCAAGCTGGGGGGACAATGAGGAGAGGGCAGTCACCCCAACCACAGCATGGCATGGCACGGCCGCCAGGCTTTCACAGAGGCACAGCACAGCACAGCAGCCCCACACTAAGACCCAGGGCAACCGACAGTGAGAGTTCACTCTGAAGCCCAACCCGCACTGCAAGGCAACTAACAAGCAAGGAGAGTTGCTCTGCTGGCTCTTTGTCATAGCGTCATAGTTTGAATTGCTCAGTCATGTAAGTTGAGCGAACTGGTCACTTAAATGCATGAAGGAAAGCCTGCACAAAATTGTTTGTTGCAACCGAAAATGTTGACGGCTAAAAATAAATTAATTTGAGACTAAATAAAGACAATCTATTTTTTCCCCATGTAGGGCTTTGCTTTGGCCCATGACTTGATGTAGAATAGAACCGATAATCTTTGAGTCAAACCATTTTTTTTATTGAGGTTGTTATGGCGGTAATGGCAAAAGTTATGACTACTGCACTTGTTGACAGCTTGCAGTACAATCTTAGCCTCGTAATTACCAGACTGATTATCGCTGTGCTATCAGTCTGGAAACCCTATGATTGAAACCATTTCCCCCAGTAGGAGTTCCTCAAGACAAATTAGTAAGTTATTGGATCACTTTCAACCAATCAGAAAACAAAAGCATATGACATTTTCAGAGCACACCGGAATTCGCAGAGACTTGATCAAGTGTTGTAATTTGTAGCATAAGATCAAATATCGTATAGAATGAAAACTCATGGAACTCTGTGATAGGATACTTGCTGTCTCTGCAGCATTTCGAACACCAGTACAATATTTGAACTAATGAAGGCAGCTACATATAAAAAATATCAACTTAGCCAAATAGAAATAAAGTTACATCAGCCATCAAAAGCATTTGCACATGTGCCTTTGCTAAACGTAGCGCAATAGAAATTAGGCAACTGTATCAGAATCAATGCAGTCAGTCTATCCATTGTCTTGATACAGTAACCTCCAATACGATTGAACCATCTCTGAATTTCTATGCTATGTTAATCTTGTTGGTTGGGAACAGAGAGAATAAACTTTTGCTGTAAAATACATCTGAAAATGTATTTTGCAGAAAGTTCAATTTGTTGTGTCTAGCTTTATATTTAGCTATAACCTCGTATGACTTGCATCATTGTCCTGTTGTCTACTGTAATCAAGTAAAATTCTACACTGTAAATCTCAATGTGCTGTCATTACTCAACTTTTGTGGAAACCTGTTGCACTACCATATCAGAGTACAGTTACTTGAACTGATTTTATAGTCATTACTCAAACCAAGAGTCAAACCAAGTACATTGAACTTTAAGTTTATTGTTAATTAAATGCTTAACTTATTAGTGGCTTGAACTGTAAAAAGATGTGTTAAGAAATTGTTAATATTAAGTTGATTGTACTTCGATATAGACATTTTGTAACTCAATGTTGTTTTGTTACGTTAACATATCATAATCAATATTTCAAGCTGTTGCTAATTAATTAATAATATATATTTTCCAAATGTAATGTTTTTTGGTGCAATAAGCATATTTCTTAGTTTTTCCCAACTACAAAGAAAGTACAGAATACAAAAATGTTAATGTAAAAATGTAGTTACAAAGCATGCTGGGCAGAGTTGCAAAGAAAAAGCAATATCTCAGACTGGCCAATAAAAAGAAAAGATTAAGTTGGGCAAAAGACCACAGACACTGGACAGAGGAACTCTGCCTAGAAGGCCAGCATGCCGGAGTCGTCTCTTCACTGTTGACTTTGAGACTGGTGTTTTGTGGGTACTATTTAATGAAGCTGCCAGTTGAGGACTTGTGAGGAATCTGTTTCTCAAACTTGACACTATAATGTACTTGTCCTCTTGCTCAGATGTGCACCAGGGCCTCTCACTCCTCTTTCTATTCTGGTTGTGGTAGCCATGCTGGTAAAGTGTGCCTTGAATACTAAATAAATCACAGACAGTGTCACCAGCAAAGCACCCCCACACCATCACACTTCCTCTTCCATTCTTCACGGTGGGAACCACACATGCAGAGATCATTTGTTCACCTACTCTGCATCTTACAGACACAGCGGTTGGAACCAAAAATCTCAAATTTGGACTCATCAGACCAAGAACAGATTTCCACCGGTCTAATGTCCATTGGTTGTGTTTCTTTGACCAAGCAAGTCTCTTATTATTATTTCTGTCCTTTAGTAGTGGTTTCTTTGCAGCAATATGACCATGAAGGCCTGATTCACGCAGTCTCCTCTGAACTGTTGATGTTCAGATGTGTCTGTTACTTGAACTCTGTGAAGCATTTATATGGGCTGCAACTTCTTAGGTTAGTAACTCGAATGAACTTATCCTCTGCAGCAGAGGTAACTCTGGGTATTCCTTTCCTGCGGCGGTCCTCATGAGAGACAGTTTCATCAGGGCACATGATGGTTTTTGCAACTGCACTTGAATAGACTTTTGAAGTTCTTGAAATTTTCTGTATTGACTGACCTTCATGTCTTAAAGTAATGGTGGACTGTTGTTTCTCTTTGCTTATTTGAGTTGTTCTTGCCATAATATGGACTGGTCTGTTATCAAATAGGGCTATCTTCTGTACACCACCCCTACCTTGTCACAACACAATTGACTGGCTCAAACGCATTAAGAAGGAATGAAATTCCACAGATAAACTTTTAAAAAGGTACACATGTTAATTGAAATAAATTCCAGATGTCTACCTCATGAAGCTGGTTGAGAGAATGCCAAGAGTGTGTAAAGCTGTCATCAAGGCAAATGGTGGCTACTTTGAAGAATCTCAAACATAAAATACATTTTTATTTGTGTCACACTTTTTTGGTTACTACATGATTCCATGTGTTATGTCATAGTGTTGATGTCTTCACTATTATTCTACAATGTAGAAAAAAGTACAAATAAAGAAAATCCATTGAATGAGTAGGCGTGTCCAAACTTTTGACTGGTACTGTATATATTATTTTAGAAGTATTTTTTCACAATATTTTTTCCTTCTTTATTATTTTCCCCTATCCCTGCCACCCCATCCCCTAATTGGAGTATAGTAATGGACAACAATACTTAAACTTCCAGCTTATACATACTACATACATTTCACGGACAGTATATTTTACATTAGTTATATTTGATTTGTATAAATCCCAGTATTCAGCTACCCTCAACTCCTCCCATCTATCTCTGAAGACCATCCAGTTAAAAATTTTAGCTGTGCTGTAATGTTTCACAAACGTTCTGAACATTTCTATTCTCACAGTTTCTGAAGATTGTAAATGAAAGATAAACACCTTTGCTAAGAGTATTCTTATATTATTGATCGATTGACCAGGACTTTTTAAATCACCCAGCAGTGGTATTTGCTGCTGCTGGCCAACAGCATACCACCCTGCATACCACTGCTTGCTTGCTTCTGAAACTGTGGTGTTGTGGTGTTGGAGGGCCAGTAGGAGGCATTCTTTCCTCTGGTCTAACAAAATATCCCAATGCCCCATGCCAGTGATTGGGGACACTGCCCTGTGTAGGGTGCCGTCTTTCGGATGGGATGTTAAACTGGTGTCCTGACTCTCTGAGGTCATTAAAGATCCCATGGCACCTATTGTAAGAGTAGGGGTGTTAACCCTGGTGTCCTGGCTAAATTCCCAATCTGGCCCTCAAACCATCACGGTCACCAAATAATCCCCAGTTTACAATTGGCTCATTCATCCCCCTCCTCTCCCCTGTAACTATTCCCCAGGTCGTTGCCGCAAATGAGAACGTGTTCTCAGTCAACTTACCTGGTAAAATAAAGGATAAATAAAATTAATGAAATTTGCAAAGTTAGCTTCAAGTACATGTTGCAATTTTTCAGCCATTCCTGAACATGCGACCAAAAACAAGCTACATATGGGCAGTACCAAAACAAGTGATTTCAGGATTCTGTCTCCTCACAACAAAATCTGCAGAGCTGGGATGGTTGTATCCCCCATATATTTAACATTCTATTTGTTGCAATAATTTTGTATAATCAGTTAAACTGAAAAACTCTGAGTTTTGAATCTGGCGTTGTATATCATAAACCCTGTGCCATGGAGTCGGTGCATTAAAAATCTCCTTTCAACGATTTTACAACCTGTATGGTGCATCTGTCAATTTTTCAGTCCTTAAATGAAACTGGTATACTTTTTTATTCATCACAATTTTCTTTAGACAATTTTGGTCTTCAATGCAGGGCCGACAGACAAGTTACTGCACCAGGGCTGTTTATGATATCATTTACAAAGATTGTTCTGTTTATTTATTTTATTTTTTAAATGTATTATTATATTTGAGTTTAACCATAATATTGATTTTATTTGCTGTCTTTTCTGGTGGATTAAATTGAAAATGCAACCAGCTCTGTATTGCTTGTTTTAAAAATAGCAAGATTTTGGAGATTATTTCATGTTCAAATTAGCCAAAAGTGGGAGGTTGTAATCTGAAATAAGGGCAAAAGGACATTCTTGAGCATGGGGTGAGCCATTCTTACTAATCTATGAGAGAACCAGTTTGGATTTAAGTATATTTTTTGTATGATTGAAGCATTTAGTGAGAGGTCCAATGCTTTAATATTTCACAATTTTTGCCCACCGAAATCATATTCATCATATAAATATGCCCGTTTAATTTTGTCTGGCTTGCCATTCCAAATAAAGTGGAATATTTTTTGCTCATATAATTTTTAAAAGGAAGTTGTTAGGTGTAGGCAGGGCCATAAATACATACAGTGGGGCAAAAAAGTATTTAGTCAGCCACCAATTGTGCAAGTTCTCCCACTTAAAAAGATGAGAGAGGCCTGTAATTTTCATTATAGGTACACTTCAACTATGACAGACAAAATGAGAAAAAGAAATCCAGAAAATCACATTGTAGGATTTTTAATGAATTTATTTGCAAATTACTGATTGCATCACTGCCTGCTACGGCAATTGCTCGGCCTCCGACCGCAATTCACTACAGAGGGTAGTGCGTACGGCCCAGTACATCACTGTGGCTAAGCTGTCTGCCATCCAGGACCTCTACACCAGGCGGTGTCAGAGGAAGGCCCTAAAAATTGTTATAGACAGTCATAGACTGTTCTCTCTACTACCGCTTGGCAAGCGGTACTCGAGTGCCAAGTCTAGAACAAAAAGGCTTCTCGACAGTTTTTACCCCCAAGCCATAAGACTCCTGAACAGGTAATCGAATGGCTACCCAGACTATTTGTATTGTGTGCCACCCCCCAACCCCTCTTTTACGCTGCTGCTACTCTCTGTTCATGATATATGCATAGTCACTTTAACTATACATTCATGTACATACTACCTCAATTGACCCGACTAACCAGTGTCTGTATGTAGCCTCTCTACTTTTATAGCCTCGCTACTGTTATTTTTCACTGTCTTTTTACTGTTGTTTTTATTTATTTACTTACCTATTGTTCACCTAATACCTTTTTTGCACTATTGGTTTGGTTAGAGCCTGTAAGCAAGCATTTAACTGTTGTATTTGGCGCACGTGACAAATAAACTTTAATTTGATTTGATTTGAGACAGGATTGTGTCGAGGCACAGATCTGAGGAAGGGTACCAAAACGTTTCTGCAGCATTGAATGTCCCCAACAACACAGTGGCCTCCATCATTTTTAAATGGAAGAAGTTTGGAACCACCAAGACTCTTCCAAGAGCTGGCCGACAAAACTGAGCAATCAGAGGATAAGGACCTTGGTCAGGGAGGTGACCAAGAACCCAATGGTCACTCTGACAGAGTTTCAGAGTTCCTCTTTGGAGATGGGAGAACCTTCCAGAAGGACAACCATCTCTGCAGCACTCCACCAATCATGCCTTTATGGTAGAGTGGCCACTCCTCAGTAAAATGCACATTACAGCCCACTTGGAGTTTGCCAAAAGGCACCTAAATATTCTCTGGTCTGATGAAACCAAGATTGAACTCTTTGGTCTGAATGCCAAGGATGCCACTTCTGGAGGAAACCAGGCACCACTCATCACCTGGTCAATACCATCCCTACGATGAAGCTTGGGGGTGGCAGCATCATGCTGTGGGGATGTTTTTCAACGGCAGGGACTGGGAGGCTAGTCAGGATCGAGGGAAATATGACCTGAGCAAAGTACAGATAGATCCTTGATGAAAAACTGTTCCAGAGTGCTCAGGATCTCAAACGACCCTAAGCACACAGCCAAGACAATGCAGGAGTGGCTTCCTGACAAGTCTCTGAATGACCTTGATTGGCCCAGCCAGAGCCCGTACTTGAACCCAATTGAACGTCTCTGGAGAGACCTGGAAATAGCTGTGCAGTGACGCTCCCCATCCAACCTGACAGAGCTTGAGAGGATCTGCAGAGAAGAATGGGAGAAATTCCCCAAATACAGGTGTGCCAAACTTGTAGCATCATACCAAAGAAGACTCAAGGCTGTAGTCACTGAATACGTATATGAATGTGATAGTTGTGTATTTATTTATTTATACATTTCAAAAAAACTGTTTTTGCTTTGTAATTATGGGGTATTACTGTATGTGTAAATTTATGAGAGGATCAATTTTAATCCATTTTAGAATAGAGCTGTAACGTAACAAAATGTGGAAAAAGTGAAGGGGTCTGAATACTTTCCAAATGCACTGTATATTACACTTAATCTTTCTTTTTGATTTCCCTCTAACTTGTTTTGTGCCTCTATGTTACAGTTATTATTGCTATCTATTTGTACTGTGTCACGTTCTGACCTTAGTTCTTTTGTTATGTCTTTGTTTTAGTATGACAAGGGCGTGAGTTGGGTGGGTTGTCTATGTTCTTTTTTCTATGATTTGGGATTTCTGTGTTTGACCTGGTATGGTTCTCAATTAGAGGCAGCTGTCAATCGTTGTCCCTGATTGAGAACCATACTCAGGTAGCCTGGTTTCACTTTTGAGTTGTGGGTGCTTATTTTCCGTGTTAGTGTTTGTACCACACGGGATTGTTTTGTTTGTTTCTCTTTGTTATTTTGTATTTTGTAGTGTTCAGTTTGACATATTAAAATGGACATTTACCACGCTGCAAATTGGTCCGATCTCTCTTACTCCTCATCAGAGGAAGAGGACGAGCATTACATACTGTTAGATCCTCTTTTTCCTTTTTTAGGATGAATTATTTTGACCTGTTTTTGTTTTAAAGATGAGTATTGAATTGCATTTCCTCTAAACATATTTAAAAGTGGCTAATACAATAAGGGGATCTGCTGTACCTTTGCCTTCTGTCTTGGTTAAAAACAAGTTGTCATCCAGTAGACTCTGATTAAATTTCCAATATCCTCGCCCTCGCAGAAATTCTATAAGAGTAATGTGTATACCAATAATTTGATGGTCCGTGTATACGATCAAATTGATTTATAATCTTACATCAGCTGATGTTACAAAGTGCTGTACAGAAACCCAGCCTAAAACCCCAAACATCAAGCAATGCAGGTGTAGAAACAAGGTGGCAAGGAAAAACTCCATAGAAAGGCCAGAACCTAGGAAAAAACCTAGAGGAACCAGGCTATGAGGGGTGGCCAGTCCTGGCTGTGCCAGGTGGAGATTATAACAGAACATGGCCAAGATGTTCAAATGTTCATAGATGACCAGCAGGGTCAAATAATAACAATCACAGTGGTTGTCGAGGGTGCAACAGGTCAGCACCTCAGGAGTAAAAGTCAGTTGTCTTTTCATAGCCGATCATTCAGAGTATCTCTACCGATCCTGTTGTCTCTAGAGAGTTGAAAAAAGCAAGTCTATACCATTATTAATTGCAACAGCTTGCCTGCGCCGCTTCTTCTCCTCTTCTTCTGAACAGAAGCTACCTGTCGTTCTCCTCAAAACATGTTAGCTAACGCATTTATCTAACTAACTTGAGCAGAGACATAACGTTACTGACTGAAGCTATGTAACAGTAGTCAAAGTCATTTCTAAATGTCACAGAGTTTTGTTGTGGTGCCTGCAGTCAGCCATGGCGCTTCTGGCATTCGTCATCAACCAAATACCACCATAGATTATCAGAGAACGCTGATCCCAGCGGTGGACGGCTAAGGCGCTCGCTTACTTGTCATGACCATACTGATTCTGTGGTAGCAAACCATTCATGTGAGCTCGCGAGATCAGGCGGCTTGCGAGGCTAGTACAAACTATCAGGTTCGTGGAACTTATTGGACTGAGAAACCTGGTGAGCCAAGAGACACATCATTTTGTGACGGAAACTCTCCTCTTCTTCTGTATTTTTCTTCCTGTTTCAGTGGAATTTTGTCAGTTAATAATAAATTTTCTTGACATCATATCAGCCTATCCCATTCATCATTTTATTTTTGGCTGTTTTATTGCCCAGCACCAAAATATT
The DNA here is from genome assembly GCF_018296145.1 of Oncorhynchus tshawytscha. Lineage (NCBI taxonomy): Eukaryota > Metazoa > Chordata > Actinopteri > Salmoniformes > Salmonidae > Oncorhynchus > Oncorhynchus tshawytscha. The sequence goes on along the minus strand of NC_056431.1, from coordinate 52,408,704 downwards.
TGTAAATGAAAGTTGGACTTCCTGAATCCCATGCATACAGTACATACAGGCTCTCTGTGCCTCTGACATTCATTATGTGTACTAGTGACCTATCTTCTAAAGGCTGATAAGAATGTCACATGTCCTGACATCGCAGCGCAGATTTAGTAGGCCTACACAGAGTGTCTAAGTAGGCCTACACAGGGGCACTGAGACTCATCAAAATCTGACTTCAAAGAGAAGTTGTTTAACCACCCTATGTATATGAGCTAAGCTGCTCTGATACAGCTAATTTATTTCTAGCTATGTGTAATGTATTTTGTTTGTTTGTGGTTAACTCCTCAAAGCCTCTGTCGAGATCCAACAACTTGTACAGCTTGTACTTAATTACTGTAATTGCTTCCCTACATTAAAAGCTTATGGCTTCCTCTGCAATAAGAGTAGAATGTGTATTGTAAGACAACTGTTTGATCTTGACACGTTTTAAAAAGCAGGCCCCTAGGATGTTGACAATGGGGCTCATTGATGGCCAGGCGTGTTTGTGTGTGTGTGTGTTGTGTGTTTGTGTGTGTTTAGGTTGGGCAGTAAAGCAGATTATTGTTCTTTTTGTAGACGTGACCCCATTAATATTTTTGGGATTGAGCCCTCTGAGAGGAATTCATTTATGTGAAGTTTTCGTCCCTGTTGAGCTGTCAGATGGTAAAATAACAACTTTTTTTAGCCATTAATGTTTTTCCAATCCCTGATTGTCCCTTTAATGAAAAAACCTCCCCCCACACACAGAACAACTTTTTTATTTATTCAGAAATGAAAAACACACCATTTATAACATGCTGTAAACACATTGAGTTTACTAGTATCATCAACTCCCAGTCAAAATGTATTGAAGCACATGGGGGACAAACGAACAATGATCCTTCTGACACTGTAGGCGTTTCACTACCTTGCATTCCTTCTTTCAAACCAAAATTGCCTGAGTAAGTGTGTGTGTGCGTGTGTGTGCGCATATATGGATGGGTGCGTGGATGCATGTGCGTTCTCTTGTCTGTAGATTTCCATGAGAAGAAGAGCCAAGCAAAAGCCATCCTGCAGCGATTGTCTCAAGCTAGGCAGCTGTCAGTTGCTCTATGAACATTATTCATGCTACATTTTGCCATGCTCGTTTTGTTCTGCTGGGGGTAATTTTGGGACAATAAGCACTCCAGTGGGTAACAGAACTCCCTTTGTGGCATGCATCCCCCCGGGGACTTTAATCTCTGCCAAGGCTAACAATGAACTAGTGCTCCTCCAGAGTTACGCCAGCTCGCGCTGCGGCCAATAATACAGCTTGAGGTTCACACGCACACACACGCAAACACCCACGTTAGCGCATGTACTGTATACATCTATAGGCCCGCTAGGTCCTCCCTGACCTGCCCTGCCAAAAGCAAGCAGCACCTGGTTCAGACGCATGCCTGTATATTGATGAATCAAGATATCAATAATACCTACCCAGGAATCTTATCTACGGCGCATCTGTTTAAGGAGAGCAATGAGAGAGGTTAAAAGAATAAAGAAGTCGAGCACAGTGACTTGCAATTACCCTGATTCTTGGTCAGCTTGAAACAATCAACAGAGAGTGCGTGAAGTGGACAATTCCCAAACCTACATGTTGTGGTTTATGGGGTAATTTCACAGCATTTCTCACCATTTGGCCCCGAAGTGACCAGGAAACGGTCAAATTATCCTCACAATGAATCTCCTTCTGTTCAAGACTGGTAGGTGCGTTGTGTTTTAACTGCTGTGGAAGAGGGAGAGAAGTCATCTGTCATGGCTGTGTCCACTGTGAAACACATTCCTGGGGTTAGCGGATAGCCCATGGCACGCACACACAGCCATGCACAACAACCCACGCATATTCAAAGACAAAACACAGGCAGACAGGCAGACAGACAGACAGACAGACAGACAGACAGACAGACAGACAGACAGACAGACAGACAGACAGACAGACAGACAGACAGACAGACAGACAGACAGACAGACAGACAGACAGACAGACAGACAGACAGACAGACAGACAGACAGACAGACAGAGAGCCCCTGGCTGGCTGACACAACCTTGACCACTGAAAGCTGAGTAACACAGTGATAAACAGGGTCATGGCCTGGGACTGGCCCATGTCAACACAGGTCAATGACAAACACCACCAGCCCCCAGTTCACTGAGAGGCTATTCTCATTGACGAACATTTAAGGAGAAGCAGCATGATGATATTTCAATTTACAAAATATGTACATAAACTATGAATTTACATTACATCCTTGCCTTACCTTTCGTTGTGGCTGGCAACGTGACATTCTTGCTTTGCAGCTCCAAATGAACCCCCCAACAAATCAGTATCAAAGTAGCTACTGACTAACCAGTAACCTTTCAAACTACTCAACAATGCAAGCACCTTTTACTCTTTTTTTATTACCCCCTTTTCTCCCCAATTGGTAGTTACTGTCTTGTCCCATCGTTGCAACTCCCCTACGGACTCTGTAGAGGTGAATGTCGAGAGCCATGCATCCTCCAAAAATCAACCCTGCCAAGCCACGCTGCACCAATGTGTCAGAGGAAACGTCATATAACTGGCGGCAAAATCAGTGTGCATGCACAGGGCCCCACAACAAGGAGTTGCTAGAGCACGTTGGGACAAGGACATCCCGGCTGGCCAAACCTTCCCCAGTCAATGCTGGACCAATTGTGCACCACCTCATGGATCTATTGGTCATGGCCAGCTGTGACACTGCCTGGGATTGAACTCGGGTCTGTAGTGACACCCCTAACACTGCAATGTAGTGCCTTGGACCGCTGCGCCACTTGGGAGGCTAACTTTTCCTCTTAAACATATTAGCTGCGCTATTGAATAATGCAACAAAACCATATTACACAATAATGCAAGACAATAACACAGCTAGCTATCTATTCTAGCTAGTAACATTAGCATATCAAAACGTTAGCATGTCAAACAATGTTTACCCCACTCATACGAATATAAAAGAATCATAATCTCTTGAAATTCTCCTTAATTCTCATCAATGAGAACAGACCCTAAGTTTCAGTTTGAATTATTAGGAGGAGGGGATGGTTGTTGAAACCATAGAAATATAGTGACTAGAATGTACATTTCCATTCAAGTCAACATTTTGCAATGGATGGACCAGCAGCCATATTGAGTGAGCCCAAATATGGGCTCAACGGATCATGATCTGGGGGGAGTTGTCCCATTCTAGTTACTCTATTTTATGGTTGAAGCAGCACAGAAATTAGATTTCTTCTGAGATGTACTTGATCTGTTTGGCGCGTTCATATTTTAGCTTGTAGCCGAAGATATAATGCCTTGTAAGTGTCATTCGATGGTGTTTTAATGCATTTTTCTTAACAGTTACATTATGATAGGGTTACAGTCCAAAAACATTAAGCCACAAGCCAGAATAATGAAATCTCTAGATGCATTCTTCAGTGAAAGCAAAGTAGTTATATTTCTAATACTCGTTTCGATGTGTCACTTAAGGGATACACCTTAGGGCGAGGTCACAAGGTCAAAGTATCCAATCACACAGCGTCGAGTGGAGAACGAGGTGAGCCCTCTCCTCCAAAAAGGGAGCTACTCACCTGCTAACTGGTCATTCTCACCTGTCTTCCTTGCAGAAGTGACTGTGTTCACTAAAAGCTTTCCTCAGCACGACTAGATTCCTGTCTTCCTACTGAACCGTTCTCAGGCGAACCGTGAGGTTAACACTGTTGAATGTAAGACTTCAGCTCCTGTCGATAGTGTTGAGTACTGACCAAAACTAAAGTTTTGCTTTGAGTAGAATCCATTTTCTATTTGTCAGTCTCCATTTAGCTAGAGCGACATGGCTAGCTATCGAGACTTGGTTAGCCCTCACCTGCTTCATAGCCCAGCAGTCAGGAGAGAGACAAAGAAAGAACATGCTTTCTCCGGCTAGCAGTGCCCTAACTACCTACCCAGCAAACCAAAATTGGTTCGGTGAAAGTTTGTAGTGCATTCTTTTGGTCACAGCAAATGTTCTCATAATGATGCTGATGATTATGGAATGTTTGTATAAAACATTCTTTAAAGGTTACCAGAATGTTTCATTAGGTTATTGGAACTGTCCAGTTGTGCGGATGATTCTACAAAGTGTCTTTTAGGGCGAAAAAACATTCACCTGATGTTACAAGAACATTCAAATCAAAGAAATAATACATTAAAAAAACTAAATACAGCATAGTTTCCTAAGAACGCGAAGTGGCCATATCTGTCGGCACCATGTTGCATCGTGTCCCAGAACACATTTTGTTTGTTCTTTTAAATGTTTCCATAATATTTCTTTAGGTTGTGGGAACATTGTGGGGATATGACAAGAGATACTAAAACTGTCCAGTTGTGATGACATTGAGATAATGTTAGTATCGGGGTGCACAAAACATTCCTTTGGTGTTCAAGAATGTTGACAGAACACCTGGTCTAAGTTCTTTAAAGGTTCCCAGAACATTTAATTAAGTTATGGGACTTTTATGGTATGTTGCATGATTATTCCTGTGATATATATATATATATATATATACCATCTGGTTTGGATACAGGAAGGAGATGAGTGGAAGACTGCCTTTAACACGGCTAGCGGGCACTACGAGTACCTTGTGATGCCGTTCGGACTGACCAACGCTCCGGCAGTGTTCCAGGCCCTGGTCAATGAGATGGTCAGAGACATGTTGAACCAATTTGTGTTTGTCTACCTCGACAACATCTTCATCTATTCCCAGTCAGCTCAAGAGCACATCCTCCGTGTCCAACAGGTCCTCCAGCGTCTCCTGGAGAATCAGCTTTCGTGAAGGCAGAGAAATGTGAGTTCCATCGCTCTACCATCTCCTTCCTAGGATACGTCATCGCTGCAGGGAATATTCAGATGGACCCTGACAAGGTGAGCATGGTGGTGGATTGGCCTCAACCCACATCCAGAGTACAGCTGAAACGTTTCCTGGGGTTTGCCAATTTCTAGGGTTGAGACGTCATTTCCGGTCACAACTTGCAGACTTGATTACGAGTTGCTGTGCGTTTTGTTGCCAACCTATTTTGCTACCTGACAACTTTACGGATTTTACTTTTTAATTACCGTTTATATTTTGGTTTTTTCCCTCAACTTTTTCACTCCGGACACTTTATCTGGACACGGTTCGTCAGGACCTCCAACAGCCGAAGCTAAGTAGTAACATTAACATAATGCCTTCTAATTGCAGTCGCTGTACTGATAATATGTGCTACAAGCCCAGCTTCAGACGCAATCGTTAGGCAAGGGTAATTTCAGTGTAGGAAAGGATGAAACAGCCTCTGTGCCACCAGTAAGTACAGATAGTAGTATAAATCCCCTGGCACAGTCCCCGCAGCCGGACAATTTTCTCACGGTTTCTGGAAGGAAATGCTGTAGGAATGCTCAACCGGTGTCGCTCATTCAGCCGACAGAATCTTTCAACCGGTTTTCCCCATTAAGCAGCGAGTCGGAGTCAGAGGCCGAGTCTTCTCTTGTCTCTACTCTCCCATTACGGGGTCTGAGACGCCAAAGCTTCCCACCATTAGCTCTGACAAATTGAAAACCCTAATCATTGGTGACTCCATTACCCACACTATTAGGCTTAAAACGAATTCCAGCGATCATACACTGTTTACCAGGGGGCAGGGCTACCGACGTTAAGGCTAATCTGAAGATGGTGATGGCTAAAGCTAAAACTGGCGAGTGTAGAGAGTATAGAGATATTGTTATCCACGTCGGCACCAACGATGTTAGGATGAAACAGTCAGAGATCACCAAGCGCAACATAGCTTCTGCGTGTAAATCAGCTAGAAAGATGTGTCGGCATCGAGTAATTGTCTCTGGCCCCCTCCCAGTTAGGGGGAGTGATGAGCTCTACAGCAGAGTCTCACAACTCAATCGCTGGTTGAAAACTGTTTTCTGCCCCTCCCAAAAGATAGAATTTGTAGATAATTGGACCTCTTTCTGGGACTCACCCACAAACAGGACCAAGCCTGACCTGCTGAGGACTCCATCCTAGCTGGAGGGGTGCTCTCATCTTATCTACCAACATAGACAGGGCTCTAACTCGTCTAGCTCCACAATGAAATAGGGTGCAGGCCAGGGAGCAGGCTGTTAGCCAGCCTGCCAGCATAGTGGATTCTGCCACTAGCACAGTCAGTGTAGTCAGCTCAGCTATCACCATTGAGACCGTGTCTGTGCCTCGACCTAGGTTGGGCAAAACTAAACATGGCGGTGTTCGCCTTCGCAATCTCACTAGGATAAAGACCACCTCCATTCCTGTCATTATTGAAAGAGATAATGATACCTCACATCTCAAAATAGGGCTACTTAATGTTAGATCCCTTACTTCAAAGGCAATTATAGTCAATGAACTAATCACTGATCATAATCTTGATGTGAGTGGCCTGACTGAAACATGGCTTAAGCCTGATGAATTTATGGTGTTAAATGAGGCCTCACCTCCTGGCTACTCTAGTGACCATATCCCCCGTGCATCCCGCAAAGGCGGAGGTGTTGCTAACATTTACGATAGCAAATTTCAATTTACAAAAAAAATGCAGTTTTTGTCTTTTGAGCTTCTAGTCATGAAATCTATATGCAGCCTACTCAATTATAGCTACTGTTTACAGGCCTCCTGGGACATATACAGCGTTTCTAATTGAGTTCCCTGAATTCCTATCGGACCTTGTAGTCATAGCAGATAATATTCTAATCTTTAGTGACTTTAATATTCACATGGAAAAGTCCACAGACCCACTCCAAAAGGCTTTCGGAGCCATCATCAACTCAGTGGGTTTTGTCCAACATGTCTCTGGACCCACTCACTGTCACAGTCATACTCTGGACCTAGTTTTGTCCCATGGAATAAATGTTGTGGATCTTAATGTTTTTCCTCATAATCCTGGACTATCGGACCACCATTTTATTACGTTTGCAATTGCAACAATAAATCTGCTCAGACCCCAACCAAGGAACATCAAAAGTCGTGCTATAAATTCACAGACAACACAAAGATTCCTAGATGTCCTTCCAGATTCCGTCTGTCTACCCAAGGACGTCAGAGGACAAAAATCAGTTAACCACCTAACTGAGGAACTCAATTTAACCTTGCGCAATACCCTAGATGCAGTTGCACCCCTAAAAACTAAAAACATTTCTCATAAGAAACTAGCTCCCTGGTATACAGAAAATACCCGAGCTCTGAAGCAAGCTTCCAGAAAATTGGAACGGAAATGGCGCCACACCAAACTGGAAGTCTTCCGACTAGCTTGGAAAGACAGTACCGTGCAGTACCGAAGAGCCCTTACTGCTGCTCGATCATCCTATTTTTCTAACTTAATTGAGGAAAATAAGAACAATCCGAAATTCCTTTTTGATACTGTTGCAAAGCTAACTAAAAAGCAGCATTCCCCAAGAGAGGATGGCTTTCACTTTAGCAGTGATAAATTCATGAACTTCTTTGAGGAAAAGATTATGATTATTAGAAGGCAAATTACGGACCTCTCTTTAAATCTGCGTATTCCTCTGTTGTCCTGAGTCTGCACAACTCTGCCAGGACCTAGGATCAAGAGAGACGCTCAAGTGTTTTAGTACTATATCTCTTGACACAATGATGAAAATAATCATGGCCTCTAAACCTTCAAGCTGCATACTGGACCCTATTCCAACTAAACTACTGAAAGAGCTGCTTCCTGTGCTTGGCCCTCCTATGTTGAACATAATAAACGTCTCTCTATCCACCGGATGTGTACCAAACTCACTAAAAGTGGCAGTAATAAAACCTCTCTTGAAAAAGCCAAACCTTGACCCAGAAAATATAAAAAACTATCGGCCTATATCGAATCTTCCATTCCTCTCAAAAATGTTAGAAAAGGCTGTTGCGCAGCAACTCACTGCCTTCCTGAAGACAAACAATGTATACGAAATGCTTCAGTCTGGTTTTAGACCCCAATCATAGCACTGAGACTGCACTTGTGAAGGTGGTAAATTACATTTTAATGGCATCGGACCGAGGCTCTGCATCTGTCCTCGTGACCCTAGACCTTAGTGCTGCTTTTGATACCATAGATCACCACATTCTTTTGGAGAGATTGGAAACCCAAATTGGTCTACACGGACAAGTTCTGGCCTGGTTTAGATCTTATCTGTCGGAAAGATATCAGTTTGTCTCTGTGAATGGTTTGTCCTGACAAATCAACTGTTAATTTCGGTGTTCCTCAAGGTTCCGTTTTAGGACCACTATTGTTTTCACTATATATTTTACCTCTTGGGGATGTCATTTGAAAACATAATGTTAACTTTCACTGCTATGCGGATGACACACAGCTGTACATTTCAATGAAACATGGTGAAGCCCCAAAATTGCCCTTGCTAGAAGCATGTGTTTCAGACATAAGGAAGTGGATGGCTGCAAACGTTCTACTTTTAAATTCGGACAAAACAGAGATGCTTGTTCTAGGTCCCAAGAAACAAAGAGATCTTCTGTTGAATCTGACAATTAATCTTAATGGTTGTACAGTCGTCTCAAATAAAACTGTGAAGGACCTCGGCGTTACTCTGGACCCTGATCTCTCTTTTGAAGAACATATCAAGACCATTTCAAGGACAGATTTTTTCCATCTACGTAACATTGCAAAAATCAGAAACTTTCTGTCCAAAAATGATGCAGAAAGATTAATCCATGCTTTTGTCACTTCTAGGTTAGACTACTGCAATACTCTACTTTCCGGCTACCCGGATAAAGCACTAAATAAACTTCAGTTAGTGCTAAATACGGCTGCTAGAATCCTGACTAGCACCAAAACATTTGATCATATTACTCCAGTGCTAGCCTCCCTACACTGGCTTCCTGTCAAAGCAAGTGCTGATTTCAAGGTTTTACTGCTAACCTACAAAGCATTACATGGGCTTGCTCCTACCTATCTCTCTGATTTGGTCCTGCCATACATACCTACACGTACGCTACGATCACAAGACGCAGGCCTCCTAATTGTCCCTAGAATTTCTAAGCAAACAGCTGGAGGCAGGGCTTTCTCCTATAGAGCTCCATTTTTATGGAACGGTCTGCCTACCCATGTCAGAGACGCAAACTCGGTCTCAACCTTTAAGTCTTTACTGAAGACTCATCTCTTCAGTGGGTCATATGATTGAGTGTAGTCTGGCCCAGAAGTGGGAAGGTGAACGGAAAGGCTCTGGAGCAACGAACCGCCCTTGCTGTCTCTGCCTGGCCGGTTCCCCTCTTTCCACTGGGATTCTCTGCCTCTAACCTTATTACAGAGGCTGAGTCACTGGCTTTACTGGGGCTCTCTCATTCCGTCCCTGGAAGGGGTGCGTCACCTGAGTGGGTTGATTCACTGATGTGGTCATCCTGTCAGGGTTGGCGCCCCCCTTGGGTTGTGCCATGGCGGAGATCTTTGTGGGCTATACTCAGCCTTGTCTCAGGATGGTAAGTTGGTGGTTGAAGATATCCCTCTAGTGGTGTGGGGGCTGTGCTTTGGCAAAGTGGGTGGGGTTATATCCTTCCTGTTTGGCCCTGTCCGGGGGTGTCCTCGGATGGGGCCACAGTGTCTCCTGACCCCTCCTGTCTCAGCCTCTAGTATTTATGCTGCAGTAGTTTATGTGTCGGGGGGCTAGTTTGTTATATCTGGAGTACTTCTCCTGTCCTATTCGGTGTCCTGTGTGAATTTAAGTGTGCTTTCTCTAATTCTCTCTTTCTCTCTTTCTTTCTCTCTCTCGGAGGACCTGAGCCCTAGGACCATGCCTCAGGACTACCTGACATGATGACTCCTTGCTGTCCCCAGTCCACCTGGCCGTGCTGCTGCTCCAGTTTCAACTGTTCTGCCTTATTATTATTCAACCATGCTGGTCATTTATGAACATTTGAACATCTTGGCCATGTTCTGTTATAATCTCCACCCGGCACAGCCAGAAGAGGACTGGCCACCCCACATAGCCTGGTTCCTCTCTAGGTTTCTTTCTAGGTTTTGGCCTTTCTAGGGAGTTTTTCCTAGCCACCGTGCTTCTACACCTGCATTGCTTGCTGTTTGGGGTTTTAGGCTGGGTTTCTGTACAGCACTTTGAGATATCAGCTGATGTACGAAGGGCTATATAAATACAGTTGATTTGATTTGATTCTACCATTGTTTCATTCGGGGTTACAGCACCCTTGCTTCCCCCCTCTCTTCACTCACCTCTCCCAAGGTTCAGTTCATATGGTCTCCAGCAGCTGAATGGGTGTTCTCGGACCTCAAGCTGCGATCCACTACAGCATCCATCTTAATTCATCCGGACCTGTCCTGTCAGTTCGTGGTGGAGGTCGATGCCTCGGAGGTCAGAGTGGGCGTGCTCCCTCTGCTGTCTCCTTAAGTCCACGATCAGCTCCTTTTGTTGACATTGAGGGAGAGGTTATTTTCTTAGCACCACTCCACCAGGGCCCTCACCTCCGCCAAATGTCCTTAGGACGTCCCCTGTTCACAGGGTGTATTCCTAGACGTAGTAGCTCTGTACTACACATGTCTCTGACTATACATACAGGTCACCGCACACTGTGATACTGAGGACCTATGGCTAATAAACACTGCTTCACAGAAGGGAGACCTGACTAAGGCAAAACCAAGCTGGATATGACTAACAGATCTGTTTGTGCTGTCTTGCCAACTCATTTGGTCTTTGTAAAGCCAAACCAGGCTAGCATTTGCCTAAAGGTGTACATTCCCATACATTCAAAGACATTTTTTAATCTACAAAGTTTGGAAGTTTGGAAAGATTTACAAAATATATGTTGTTTTGTTTGTTTCTATGGAGAATGGGTGAGAGGAAGATGCAGCGGGGTTGTTGGGTGTTGTTCTTTACAGTAATATGTGTATGTAGCCAGGGTTGGGGAGTAACGGATTATTAATTCGTTACAAGTAAGGGATTACAAAAAAAACGGTAACTGTAATCCATTACGTTACCAGCAAAAATGTTGTAATCAGATTACAGACATTTGAAAAACTAGATGATTACTTAAATGATTACTTTTCAATTCAGAAAGGATGTTTTCGAAAACAAATCTTTAACACTTCTGTTTTATTTTTGACATTCCAATCAGCATTGAAAAAGGGCGCACATTTAAGTCTGTTCCACCTGAGCGAGTCTGACCCACAAGTCAGAGACCACTATGATGACACACCAAATGTGTTTGATGGATCACGGGAAAAGAGCAGGAATAGGCTTTCGTATTCTACAGGCCAAGCTATGTCTTCCAATGGTGCGACTGCTGTCGGCATCCAAAGATTATCCAACTTGAATAAACACTTGGAGGTAAGGATGACAGCAGTGGTTTAGTCTACGGCGATACGGATATCACTTATTATGATGTCTACATAGCACATTGATGCGAATCACACTGCTGCTCTCTCATTTAGCTATTTGCGCCTTACGGATTGTGGTTGTTGTGGATTGCTGTTCACAAATCTAAATGTGTATTTGAACCCAATAATGGTTGAATTCAAGAAGTTTAAGCAATCAATCATTGTTTTTGAAACCAGTGGACAGCCAGTGAAAAATGTGCTCTTGCAACAGCTGCACAGTGTTTATTTATTTTCTTCAGTAGTGCACAAAGCATGCCATACCATGAGCGTAGCATTTATTTTTATCAACTCAAATCAATGAGCCCAATAAGTCCTCCATGACAACAAAATCTTAAACAACAGAGTAGGGCTGGCATTTTTGTGTTCTTCTAATGCCTCTTAAGGGGAAAGTCATCTAAATGTAACGGAATGTAATCAGATTACGTTACTGAGTTTGGGTAATCCAAAAGTTACGTTACTGATTACAATTTTGGACAGTTAGCTAGTAACTACCGGATTACATTTGGAAGTACAACCCTTAATCAATTGGTAGTAATTACATAAATATGGTTAAATGGCACACAAATTAAAGACTACATAAAGCAATGGTCTTTTATATGATAAAGCATCTATTTGGAAAGTGCCCTTCCCACTGTTCAGATTCATAATCTCCTTCATCCATTACATGTCTGTTCCTGCATGCTGCATACAGTAGCCCAACGTGTTTAACTACATCTTTGTTTGACAACAGGCGTGAGCCATATTCATTCTCTGACATCTTAATTGTGAACTGATGAGATCAGTTGAATGTGTATGACAGAGAACCTCTGGGATATTTTATATACTGTAGATAGATAACTAAGAGATTAGGAAAGCCTTAGCTCTGACAAGCCTGATAATGTTGTTCCACTATACCTAGCTGGATTGGAACACACCCTCATTTTAAGACATAATTGAACACAGTTGACGATTTATAAACGTTAAACATGATTCAACCATTTATTACTAGTTCATGTATGTCCACTTCTTAACTACACATCCTCCCAAAGAAGCATGAATAAGGCACTATCGCATACATTTAAAATGTAAAATGCTACATATAATGAATTTGATTTAATTTCCCATTGATGAGAAAGTAAGCAATTAAATAGGGGCATCTGGTATATGGCCTGAGTTATCAGTGATAATAAAGACATTGTTATGCTCTACAGAGACAGGGAAATAATCTGTGATTTATAATCCACTGCTTTACACATTGCAAAGCTTGTTAACCCCACATGACCTTAATCAGTACTAACATTAAGTCAGAGGCCTAGTTGATGGTTGCTGCTCGGTCAAAACAAAAGAAGAACAAGCTTATCTGCCTGCTGCTCTTATCGCTGTAGTGCAATCTGTGCATGTACCCTCTCGTGGGGTCCCATACATACTGATAGACGACATAGTCATGACAATGGTGTGTGAGTGTGTGTGTGTGTAGGTTTGTGACTATAGACCATATATCAGTAGACGGGAATTCTAGTTCTATGTGACGTCCTAATAATAGCAGAATCGATTATAGTGGGAGTTATTTTTTAATCAAACTGGAGTCGACTCCCGATATCGATATTCGAGAAATTAATTAATTTGGAGCTGACTTTCACTCTCCACCACAACAAAAGTTAGTGCTATCCGGGATCCTTGGGACGTCGCTACCCTACATCCTAACCTTAACAACCTCCCTAACCTTAACCCTTACCGTAACCATTTTAAATGTCAACTTCAAATAGGTTAGGGACGTCCCAAGGATCCCAGATAGCTAGTTAGCTCAAATGTGCTAGGTTCGAACTGCTATAGATAGCCTAACTGACGTCCTATAAGAAAACATCAAAAACATCCACTTGAAGGATGTCTGTTATCTATGTCTATTATCTTTTAGTAGAAAGACTTGACAGTAGTTTTAATTAATGTCGAAACATGATGGCAAATGTCTGACTCATTCCTCCATATTTGCCAGCTATCTAACGTTGCTAGTTAGCTATTAACTGCTGCTGTTTTCATCCTACATTTTGAGTAAGCTACAGCAATATTGTCAAACAAACATTTGCCAATTCTTAGTATTTTATTAACCATTATTATTATTAAACCATACTGAGTCATACTGAAAGTAGGGTCTATTTTTCAGATGAGCCCTGCATAAATACAGCAAACATACAGTAACTGTCAAAAGTTTGGACACACCTGCTCATTCAAGGGTTTTTCTTTATTTTACTATTTTTTACATTGTAGAATAATAGTGAAGACATCAACACTAAGAAATAACACATGGAATCATTTATAACAAGTGTAGACCTTACCGTGAAATGCTTACTTACAAGTCCTTAACCAACAGTGCAGTTCAAGAAGAGTTGTGAAAATATTTCCCAAATAAACTAAAGTAAAAAAGAATAAATAAGTAACACAATAAAATAACAATAATGAGGCTATATACAGTACCAAGTAAGTATGCGGGGGTACAGGTTAGTTGAGGTAATTTCTAAATGTACATAGAGGTGAAGAGACTGTGCATAGATAATAAACAGCGAGTAGAAGCAGTGTACAAAAGAAATGGAGTGGAGGGGGTGTCAATGTAAATAGCCTGGTGGCCATTTGATTAATTGTTCAGCAGTCTTATGGCTTGGGGGTAGAAGTTGTTAAGGAGCCTTTTGGTCCTAGACTTGGCGCTCCGGTACCACTTGCCGTGTGAAAGCAGAGGAAACAGTCTATGACTTGGGTGACTGGAGTCTCTGATAATTTTATGGGCAGTTGTGTGTGAACAGGGAGTACAGGAGGGGACAAAGTACACACCCCTGAGGTACACACCCCTGTGTGTTGTTGCCTACCCTTACCACCTGGGGGTGGCCCGTCAGGAAGTCCAGGATCCAGTTGCTGAGGGGGTTGTTTAGTCCCAGCTTAGCTTAGTGATGAGCTTCGTGGGCACTATGGTGTTGAGCTGAGCTGTAATCAATGAACAGCATTCTCACATATGTGTTCCTTTTGTCCAGGTGGGAAAAGGCAGTGTGGAGTGCGATTGAGATTGCGTCATCTGTGGATCTGTTGGGGCGTTATGCGAATTGGAGTCGGTCTAGGGTATCCGGGAGGATGCTGTTGATGTGAGCCATGACCAGCCTTTTCAAAGCACTTCATGGCTACGGATGTGAGTGCTACAGGGCAGTAATCATTTAGGCAGGTTACCTTCGCTTCCTTGGGGACAGGGACTATCGTTGTCTGCTTGAAACATATAGGTATTACAGACTCGGAGAGGGAGAGTTTGAAATGTCAGTGAAGACACTTGCCAGTTGGTCCGCACATGCTTTGAGTACACGACCTGGTAATCCTTCTGGCCCGGCGGCTTTGTGTATGTTGACCTGTTTAAAGGTCTTGCTCACATCGGCTACCGAAAGCGTTATCACACAGTCATCCAGAACAGCTGGTGCTCTCGTGCATGCTTCAGTGTTGCTTGCCTCGAAGCGAGCATAAAAGGCATTTAGCTTGTCTGGTAGGCTCTCGTCACTGGGCAACTCGCGTTTGGGTTTCCCTTTGTAGTCCGTAATAGTTTTCAAGCCCTGCCACATCCATCGAGCATCAGAGCCAGTGGAGTAGGATTCAATCTTAATCCTGTCTTGACACTTTGCTTGTTTGATGGTTTGTCTGAGGGCATAGCGGGATTTCTTATCAGTTTCCGGGTTAGAGTCCCACACCGGATTAGTGTCCAGCTCCTTGAAAGCGGTTGTGATATGTACGTACGGTCACTATGGGGACGACATTGTCGATGCACTTATTGATGAAGCCGATGACTGAGGGGGTATACTCCTCAGTGCCATTGGTCCCGGAACATATTCCAGTCTGAGCTAGCAAAATAGTCCTGTAGCGTAGCATCCGAGTCAACAGGGCGAGTCACTGGTACTTCCTGCTTCAGTTTTGCTTGTAAGCAGGAATCAGGAGGATATAATTATGGTCAGATTTGCCAAATGGGGGGCGGGGGAGAGTTTTTTATGCATCTCTGTGTGTGGAGTAAAGGTGGTCTAGAGTTTTTTTTCCCCCTCTGGAAATATAAGTATTTTTATGTACGTACCCAATATTAATTTACCCGTTTGTGCATGACCATTCGGTTCCTCTCAAAACATTGTGAATAGTCTGAAGGTGCCCAGACCATACATGTTTACAACTTATTTGGCACTCTGAAAGACCCTGAGGCTATTTAAAGTTAGTATTTGTATTATGAATGTATAATTCATACCATCTTAAAGTTTAAATCACTTATTTTCATAATTTCGCTGCAGGGCTCATTGTTATAATTGCCCCCAACACTAGCAGCCATGACAAAATCTAGCAAGACATAAGAATAGTGACACATGTCAATGTTTAGCCACCATATAGTGATGAAATGTATGCTAGTTTGAATTCTTTGAATTCTTGGACATTAATGCTAAGGACAGTATAAAAAATATACAGCCGGAGGAAAAACTCCCTTCACCCCTAAAAAACTAACATTTGCCCATAAAATTGGCAAATAGTGAAATATTTGGCTAAACATTGTCAAATGGATATTTGAGTGATATAAAATAAAAGTGAACTATACCTGTCAAGTATGAGTGGTTTAGGTTAATTTCCCATCCTTTGTGGGCTCTGCCTGTCAAGCAGCCGAAGGGCACATTTTCCAATACACTGTTAGCTAATAATGTTTACTTTGCAAGCTACCGGGAGAAACTTTGTACAGTTCGCTAAACTAAGTGGTAAGTAGACCTAATATACTTGTTTCTCCAAGCAACATAGGCCTACCTAGCGAAATTAGCTAACATTAACCCCTTTTCAGCATTGTGTTTAATCACGATTTATGCTGACAGACATAACAGGCTACATTGATTGATAAACCACGTGAAATTGGCTAGCTAGCTAATAACAGATCACATCAACATGGCTAGTTAACAAGCTATGTTTCAGGGGATAAACTAGATGGCTATATTTGCTTGCCATCTATAGCGATTCGTAGTCCAGTAGTCCGACTGCCAACTTTACCAGGATGAGGACTTGCCGATGTCAATCTCTTTCCAAAAGCCTAACCTCTGATTAAGCAAACTAAAAGAACCCCACACAGAGCTGCAAACTAAAAGACACATTGTTTGTTTAGCTAGCTAGACAGATACTAGGGGGCTAGATAAATAGCTAGCTACCCTCACATATCTGAAAATACATGATCATGTCACACCCTGACCATAGTTTGCTTTGTATGTTTCTATGTTTTGGTTGGTCAGGGTGTGATCTGAGTGGGCATTCTATGTTGGATGTCTTGTTTGTCTATTTCTATGTCTGGCCTGATATGGTTCTCAATCAGAGGCAGGTGTTAGTCATTGTCTCTGATTGGGAACCATATTTAGGTAGCCTGGGTTTCACTGTGTGTTTGTGGGTGATTGTTCCTGTCTCTGTGTTTTGCACCAGATAGGACTGTTTTATGTTTTCCACGTTTGTTGTTTTGTTAGTTTATTCGTGTACAGTTTCTATATTAAAGTACAATGAATAACAACCACGCTGCATTTTGGTCCGCCTCTACTTCACCTAAAGAAAACCGTTACAGATCAATTGATGTTTACTGATCATGAATGTTTACTGATCATGAAAAGCATGCAGTTACATGCTGCATAACTCTGATGATAGAGCTAAATGTGGAGCAATCGGAAATGTGTAGTTCTGACTATGCTCTTCAAGAGTTGATGATATTACAACCAAATAGTTATAACATTTGTTTAACAATACCTTGAAAACAGCACATAGTTCTCAATGGTTTTAGCGGAGCTTCTGTCTCCTTGCCCCTCAGCAGCCAAATCCAACGCGTTGTCACCGTAATGTGACGTTTTATTGATAACGACCTATTGTTGCTGGTTTAGAACAGGTCCCAGCTAAAATGGCTGACAAATTCTACCATTCTGATGAATAGTGGCTCTATGACATCACCCACTCTATTGTTCTCTCTATGTGTGTAACAACGGGATGGTTAATGTGATCTGAATGGTTACCATGACCTACACCACACATTCTAAAAGCTCTCTCTTTTTAAAACCTTGGGAAAGAGAAGAATAATGACAGGTTGAACAGGATGGGACTCTGGATGATTATTTTTATTGGTGCATGACAATGTAGTAAATAGAATACAAACCGAAGACGTAGCCCTGTAATATGGTTGTATTTCTTTCTACTCCTCTATCTGTTCTGTGTAGGTTAACCACATGTGATATAATGGCCAAACCTCATGTGAGGGAATGTATCAATGAGACAGACATTAATCAAGCTACATCGCTCCAGCTCTGTGTGGGGTTCACTGCCTCAGCTTCAAATGAAAGGAGAGATCACTGAGCCCAGGGAGCCAGTGCCAGCATGAGAAACATCAGAGGTTTTGGGAAAGCTAAAAAGTAGCGCGCTGTGTCACCACAAACCAACATTTCATTTATCTATTAATCCTTTTCCATTTGGAATGACACAAAGACATTAATACATCTCATAACAGAAGATAATTATAGGTGATGGTGTTTGTATTTCTGTACATACACTTGTTTTTGCTGACCATGAAGCTTTCAGATCTGAAAATATCTATGTTTCGGGAATCTGTTAAGGAACTATTGTCACGCCCTGACCATAGAGAGCCCTTGTTTCTCTATGGTGTAGTAGGTCAGGGCGTGACTAGGGGGTATTCTAGTTGATAATTTCTATGTTGTTTTCTAGTTTATATTTTCTATGTTGGTGTTTTGTATGATTCCCAATTAGAGGCAGCTGGTAATCGTTGTCTCTAATTGGGGATCATATTCAAGTAGATATTTATCCCACCTGTGTTTGTGGGATATTGTTTTGTGTTTGTGCATGTGCACTACGTAGTCACATTTAGTTGTTTGTTTATTGATTTATTGTTTTTTCTTTAAGTTTCACTTTGCAATAAATATGTGGAACTCAACATCCGCTGCGACTTGTTCCCAATCTTACGACAACCGTGAGAAGTATTGTAACAACCAGTATGTTATTTACAATTAGTGGTCATTTTTATGGCTTCATGTTCCTATGGACG
Source organism: Oncorhynchus tshawytscha (assembly GCF_018296145.1). Taxonomy (NCBI): domain Eukaryota; kingdom Metazoa; phylum Chordata; class Actinopteri; order Salmoniformes; family Salmonidae; genus Oncorhynchus; species Oncorhynchus tshawytscha. The sequence continues at coordinate 52,390,263 of NC_056431.1, read as the reverse complement.
AAGGATCAAGATTGATGCAATATATTATAACGTAGGGCAATCCAGTGACATTAGTTGTTAGGACTTTTCTCTCTCTCTCTCTCTCTCTCTCTCTCTCTCTCTCTCTCTCTCTCTCTCTCTCTCTCTCTCTCTCTCTCTCTCTCTCTCTCTCTCTCTCTCACACACTATGATCCTATTGGTAAGCTGTAGGGTTTGGACGATGGTCATCTGATCATGAGGGAAGCCCTGGGAAAATGCAGGGGACATGAACCGACCCTCATGCCCTCATCACCTGCATCCAGCACACGTTAGTCTTTCTTTAGTCTTTCCACAGGTGATCATCCCCTCTGAATGAAAGGCGTTAAACCCTTTCGCCCTCCCTCTACCTGTGGGTTCAGTGTAGATGGGGTATGGCAAACAACTTTGTATCGGCACTTTACCTATAAGCCTGTGCTGTTATGACAAGCGGGACTGATCTTAAAGGTGCTTCAATAGCATGTTTCTTTACTTACTATGGTATGGTACATCTAAGGACCCCGTCTGAGAAAGGAAAAGCCTTGTGACTAAAGCTCATCCACTTTATATCAGCCATTTCAGTGTGCATATTGTGTGTAGATTGTTCATTTTCACATTGAAACAGCGCAGGAGCACTGTTCAGAAAAATTACTTCATTTGTGGATGAATGTTGTGACAGCTGTCCTTGTGATGCTGACGGGGTTAGTGGGTGTAGGGCAGGAAAGGCTTTACAGGATCTCTAGACTAACATTCCCTCAGGCAGCTCTCTGAGTAATGGTGGATGACAAAAGCAACCCTGACTACGTCCAGAGCATAGCTAAACGCTGAAGTGGCGTGAGCTGGCTGAGATTGGCCACACACCTGCACTGAGTGAAAATGATGCAACACGGGACTGCCTGCATATCTGTCTGTGTGCTTATCCTGTCTCCTTAGGGGGCCGATGAATAAACCTTACCCTACTAGGACAGGTTCACTGGGCTGGGGGAGTAGACTGGGAGGTCTGGGGCAAGGTCTGAGTCTGGTTCTGCTGACCTACATGCTGATATATGATGATGAGAAGGCTTAAGAGAATCTGCACAGCTGGGCTGGGGGAAAGGAGTGAGGTATGGGTATCCAGTGAAACCATGTTGTGTTATCAGTGTTGTGACTGATGTGACTTGGGGAAAAGATTGGGGACCAGCTCTAAGTTAGTGAGACACAAAGCTCTGCTACATCATAATGAACAAAAACATTTGCTCAATTCTTATTGAGTTCAGTAGCTTTAATCAGTCTATAACACAGCAATAAACATTGTTGTGAGTAATAATAGCAATTAATTAGGGAACGTAAAATGTGTATTTCCGTTAATAAAACAGTCTAACAGTGCTTGTAAACAAAGAGAAGAAACTTGTTTTTAAGTCAGGGGGAAGCCCATGATGACTCATTTCTCAGAGTAATGTTTTGTAAACTCATATTTACAATTGAACTGCACTTGAGTTGCTATTTGTACCATGTTTTTACCTTAGTGGAACTCTGAGACACATTAGCTATTACACTATATATATACATAAAAGTATGTGGACTCCCCTTCAAATTAGTCACATCTGTTACTGCCAGGTGTATAAAATCCAGCACACAGCCATGTAATCTCCATAGACAAACATTGGCAGTAGAATGGCCTTACTGAAGAGCTCAGTGACTTTCAATGTGACACCGTCATAGGATGCCACCTTTCCAAAAAGTCAGTTCATAAAATGTTGGCCCTGCTAGAGCTGCCAACTGTAAGTGCTGTTAGTGTGAAGTGGAAACGTCTAAGCGCAACAAAGGCTCAGCCGGAAAGTGGTAGGCCACACAAGCTCACAGAACGGGACAACCGAGTACTGAAGCGAGTTCCAAATTGCCTTTTGAAGGAACGTCAGTACAAGAACTGCTAATCAGGAGCATCATGAAATGGGTTTCCATGGCTGAGCAGTCGCACACAAGCCTAAGATCAAATCAAATCAAATCAAATGTATTTATATAGCCCTTCGTACATCAGCTGATATCTCAAAGTGCTGTACAGAAACCCAGCCTAAAACCCCAAACAGCAAGCAATGCAGGTGTAGAAGCACGGTGGCTAGGAAAAACTCCCTAGAAAGGCCAAAACCTAGGAAGAAACCTAGAGAGGAACCAGGCTATGTGGGGTGGCCAGTCCTCTTCTGGCTGTGCCGGGTGGAGATTATAACAGAACATGGCCAAGATGTTCAAATGTTCATAAATGACCAGCATGGTCGTATAATAATAAGGCAGAACAGTTGAAACTGGAGCAGCAGCACGGTCAGGTGGACTGGGGACAGCAAGGAGTCATCATGTCAGGTAGTCCTGGGGCAAGATGACCATGTGCAAAGCCAAGCGTCGGCTGAAGTGGTGTAAAGCTCGCCGCCATTGGACTCCGAAGTAGTGGAAACGTGTTCTCTGGAGTGATGAATCACACTTCACCATCTGGCAGTCCTACGGACCAATCTGTGTTTTGCGGATGCCAGGAGAACGCTACCTGCCCTAATGCATAGTACCAACTGTGAAGTTTGGTGGAGGAGGAATACTGGTCTGGGGCTGTTTTTCATGGTTCAGGCCAGGCCCCTTTAGTTCCAGTGAAGGGAAATCTTAACAATGACATTCTAGACGATTCTGTGCTTCCAACTTTGTGACAACAGTTTTGGGGAGGCCCTTTCCTGCTTCAGCATGACAGTGCCCACTTGCACAAAGTGAGGTCCCAACAGAAATGGTTTGTCGAGATCGGTGTGGAAGAACATGTCAACCCCATCAAACACTTTTGGGAAGAATTGGAACGCCGACTGCAAGCCAGGCTTAATCGCCTAACATCAGTGCCCAACCTCACTAATGCTCTTGTGGCTGAATGGAAGCTAGTCTCCACAACAATGTTCCATAATCTTGTGGAAAGTCTTCCCAGAAGAGTGGAGCCTGTTATATCAGCAAAGGGGGGGACCATCTCCTTATTAATGCCCATGATTTTGGAAGGAGATGTTCGATGACTAGGTGTCCACGTACACTACATGACCAAAAGTATGTTAATCTCCATTCTGTAACACTGCTTTGGTTTGGTCAAACAAAACAACCATAGTAACCTGTTATGACATATCACCACATGACATTACCACCACATAATAGACAGGAAAATAGTAAATTGTTTGTCCATATTCTCCTGAGATGAAACACAAACTGTTTCTGGTTCGAAGTGAGTTTCAAATCAGGTAGACAGAATAACAATTTAATTTGAGGATTAGCAGTACAGAGCTGGACACATGGTGTAAATGTCTATCATCAGTGTCTCTTACATCTTCCCCAAGTAGGTATTTTTAAGCTCTATCCAAAGATTGTGATTCAATGTTTGATTATGAGTTATGCTCAGGGAGGTAGAAAGAAAACAACCAGGATTACAGAGAAATGTCACATTGTGTCAGCTACAGTATCTGTTACTTCGTTAGTCTGTTGTGTTATGGTGCTATTTTTTCATGGGCATTGACTATGGTCTCAAGACTTGGGGGAGGTGTGTGCATGCGTGTGTCCATCTGTGTGTGTCTTACAGTGAAACAAAATTATTTTAATCTATTTAGCAAAGGGACATCTTTTGAACAAACCTAATTTTCCGCAGAGCCATATGTACTGTATCTCCATAAGACTTGTGAAAAAAATGTGACACATTTCAATTGTAGTTCTAGTTCCATAGGGGATGGAGGTGAAAGTCTTTAAAGAAGGGGAATTCCCTATGGGAAAATAGAAACAGGACTTTGCAGGAGCCAATTTGTATTTTTGACCCTCTGAGAGAAAACTAAACTTTATGGTATTATTCCATACAGAAAATACACTGGACAAAAATATAAACGCAACATGTGAACTGTTGGTCTCATGTTTCATGAGCTGATTTGTTTACATCCCTGTTAGTGAGCATTTTTCCTTTGCCAAGATAATCCATCCACCTGACAGGTGTGGCATATCAAGAAACTGATTGAACAGCATGATCATTACACAGGTACACCTTGTGCTGGGGACAGTAAAAGGCCACTCTAAAATGTGCAGTTTTGTCACACAACACAATGCCACAGATGTCTCAAGTTTTTAGGGAGCGTGCAGTTGGCATGCTGATTGCAAGAATGTCCACCAGAGCTGTTGGCAGAGAATTGAATGTTCATTTCTCTACCATAAGCCGCCTCCAACATCGTTTTCGAGATTTTGGCATTACGTCCGACTGGCCTCACAATCACAGACCATGTGTATGGCGTCGTGTGGGCGAGCTGTTTGCTGATGTCAACATTCTGCACGGACTGCCCCATGGTGGCAGTGGGGTTATGGTGTGGGCAGGCATAATCTACGGACAACGAACACAATTGCATTTTAATCAATTGACAACTTGAATGCACAAAAATACCGCAACAAGATCCTGAGGCCCAATGTGAGGCCCATTTTTTTAAGGTATCTGTAACCAACAGATGCATATCAGTACTCCCAGTCAATTGAAATCCATAGATTAGGGCCTAATGAATTTATTTCAATTAACTGATCTCCTCATATGAACTGTAACTCAGTAAAATCATTGAAATTGTTGCATTTATATTTTTGTTCAGTATACATTTTAAATTGCATTAATAAAAAAAACTAGTAGACAAACTAGACCGTCTAACTGGTTGTAAAGAAAGCCAAATCCAGGTAAATTTGATGGAGAATAAACAGAATGAAAGGGTGAGTTTTGCATTCAGTTCCGTACAGCCAAGAAGCAAACCGTGTTTTTACCATCCATTCCCCTCTGTGTCTGTGTGACAATTATCTGAGTATCTAAAACAGCTATTATGAAATGACAATCTATACCCAAACACCCCAGACTGTAATTTAAAACAAACGAAGAAGCAGACTGTGGACAAACTCAAGTGGCTGAGCTCCTGCTGAGCTGGCTTTCAACAAAATGCTGTATCTCATGATAACCAATGGTAAACATAATAAGACTCCTGCATCACCAATTGAGAAACAATTTGGTCATAGCAATAAATAGTGTCAGACAACACTGTCAGACATAATACAAAACGAGGAATGTAGACTAAACAAAGACTGAGTTTCAAACCCTCGTTGCCTCCAGACAGAGTACGACCAAACACATTATATCACAGGGCCACTGCAGTACATCTGTTGAAGGAGGAGCACTAAGCATACTAAAGGCCTACAAATGTCCAATATGTCAATGTTACGTCAATGTTATCTCAATGTTATCTCTATGTTATCTTAATGTTATCTCTGATGCTTGATACGTAGGGGGGGCTTCTGATTTCCATTGGGGCCCATTGAGTACTAATTTCCTAACTTCCAAACTGTTTTCCGTAAACATACACACAATTGCATGGAGCTGATTTCCCTGAACAGTGTTCCCACATGTGAGGAGTGTAACCTGACCTTGATTCATATGAACCTCGTACGCCTGAGTCCTGAGAAGCTACAGCTACAGCTACAGCTTCAGCATTACATTGGCACACAAACTTCTGAACTGTAAAAAAATAAAAAATAAAATAATAAATAAAAATGTATTCAGCTAATAATTATTTAGTAACTGGTTCCACAGCCTTTTAAAGTTTACTCAACATTTCAATCAATGTGTTAGCTGAACTTAAAATGTTTAGTTGGCCCATACTTATCTCCAACTTGAGAAAAAAAAAAAAAGATTTTAACATACCGTACAATGTTTCCAAATTACATATTTGACACAAATGACATTGTGCATTCATACAGTAATTATTCAAATGCACCTGTACATAGCCCACCTATAATTTAGCCCAAAAAGTTAATTAATTAATTTAAAGCCTTGTTGCAAACAGGATGCATGTATATAAAAATAAATCTGTACAGGCTTCCTTCTTTTCACTCTGTCAATTAGGTTAGTATTGTGGAGTAACTACAATCCTGTCGATCCATCCTCAGTTTTCTCCTATGACAACCATTAAACTCTGTAACTGTTTTAAAGTCACCATTGGCCTTATGGTGAAATCATTTTTCTTCCTCTCCGGCAACTGAGTTAGGAAGGTATAAGGGCACAAGGTGAGAACTAGATGCAGACACAGGAGGCAAATGGTTTGAGTCTTTAATATTTATTACATTCAAAAGGGGTAGGCAAGAGAATGGTCGTGGACAGGCAAAAGGTCAAAACCAGTTCAGAGTCCAGGAGGTACAGTGTGGCAGGCAGGCAGGCAGGCTCGAGGTCAGAGCAGGCAGAATGGTCAGGCAGGCAGGTACAGAGTCCAGAAAACAGGCAAGGGTCAAAACAAGGAGGACTAGAAAAAGAGAATAGAAAAGGCAGGAGCACAGGAAAAACACACTGGGTGACTTGGAACATACTAGACAAACTGGCACTGAGAGACAGGAAACACATTGATATATACACCAGGGATAACAAGCGACACCTGGAGGGGGTGGAGACAATAACAAGGACAGGTGAAACTGATCAGGGTGTGACAGAAGGACGCCTGTATCTTTGTAGTGACTGGGTGTATTGATACACCATCCACAGTGTAATTAATAACTTCACCATGCTCAATAGGATATTCAATGTCTGCACCTACAAATACTGTAGGTGAGCCTCTTTTCCAGGCATTGGAAAACCTCTCTCGTCATTGTGGTTGAATCTGTGTTTGAAATTCATTGCTCGACTGAGGGACCTTACAGGTAATTGTATGTGTGAAGTACAGAGACGAGGTAGTCATTAAAAAAATTATGTCAAACACTATTATTGGACACAGAGTGCATCCATGCAAATTATTATGTGAATTGTTAAGCAAATGTTTACTCCTGAACCTATTTAGGTTTCCCATAACAAAGGGGTTGAATACTTATTGAGTCAAGACATTTCAGCTTTTCATTTTGTATTAATTTGTAAAAAAATATATATATAAACACTACCGTTCAAAAGTTTGGGGTCACTTAGAAATGTCCTTGTTTTTTAAAATTAAAATAGCATCAAATTGATCAGAAATACATTGTAGACATTGTTAATGTTGTAAATGACAATTGTAGCTGGAAACGGCAGATTTTTTATGGAATATCTACATAGGCGTAGAGGCCCATTTTCAGCAACTATCACTCCCATGTTCCAATGGCAAGTTGTGTTAGCTAATCCAAGTTTATAATTTTAAACGGCTAATTGATCATTAGAAAACTCTTTTGCAATTATGTTAGCACAGTTGACAACTGTTGTTCTGTTTAAAGCAATAAAACTGGCCATCTTTAGACTAGTTGAGTATCTGGAGCATCAGCATTTGTGGGTTCGATTACAGGCTCAAAATGGCAAGAAACAAAGACATTTCTTCTGAAACTCATCAATCTATTCTTGTTATGTTTAATGAAGGTTATTCCATGAGAGAAATTGCCAAGAAACTGAAGATCTCGTACAATGATGTGTACTACTTCCTTCACAGAACAGCGCAAACGGTCTTTAACAAGAATAGAAAGAGTAGTGGGAGACCCCGGTGCACAACTGAGGAAGAGGACAAGTACATTTGAAAAGCAGACGCCTCGCAAGTTTTCGACTGGCAACTTCATTAAATAGTGCCTGCAAAACACCAGTCTCAACGTCAACAGTGAAGAGGTGACTCCGGGAAGCTGGCCTTCTAGACAGAGTTCTTCTGTCCAGTGTCTGTGTTCTTTTTCTCATCTTAATCTTTTCATTTTATTGGCCAGTCTGAGATATGGCATTTTCTAGGCAACTCTGCCTTTCTAAGTGACCCCAAACTTTTGAATGGTAGTGTTTATATATATATAAACATAATTCCACTTCGACATCATAGGCAATTGTGTGTTGGCCAGTGACCAGAAACATCTCAATTGAATCAATTTTATATTGAGGCTGTAACACAATCAAACGTGAAAAAAGTCAAGGTGTGAATACCTTCTGAAGGCACTGTAAATGAGAGGAGTAAGGGATGTCCAACTAGAGAAACAAATACTTCAAACATTTTGGGGGTGGCAGAGGGGGGTCTGTGTTTGAAATTGCTTCTACTTCACCATTGCTTGCTGTTTGGGGTTTGGGCTGGTTTCTGTGTAGCTGATGTAAAAAAAGTGCTTTATAAATACATTTGATTGACATTTGATTGATTGACTCATTTGGCATCTCAAATTACTGTCGAGAGTTAGAATAGTAGAATAGAACACACAAGGTGCAATGTAGAAATGTCGTTGTGCATTAGTCGTTTTTCTCTTGCTATGTCAGTCGCTGACAGTCACTAAATGTCAGTTAAACAATTTTGGATTGGAAAATTAGTCTAGCCAGCTATCTAAACTTGTAGTAATCATGGTCGAATTGCTGACATATTACTGAGATATCATATTAAAAACTGCAAACATTTATCTTATGGCAAAATAAGTAGAATTGTATTAAATTAGTTATAAAACATTTTCTCTATGCCACATGGCAAAATTAAAGAAACACTCTAAAACATTTTTTTCTTTCTATGCTGTCAAGAGGCGGACCATTAAAATGTTTTCCTCGCAAGGTGGTGGGGGGGGACCCCAACGAAAGTGACACTTAGTGCCCCCAAAAAGCTAGAACTGCATGTGTGGATGTTGGTACGCAGACCCGTGACTCTATGAGGCCTCTCAAAATGAGTTCCGATTTTTGTGGCCTCCACCCCCATCAAAGTTGCCCATCCCTGAACTAGAGAGATTGTAGCACAAGGGTCCTTGGAACATAAACCCCATTGAAGAGAACAAAGGTCACGACTCAGAGGACAAGCCCTCAGCCCCTTCATCCCTTTCAGCCCTCCTTTCTATGCCGCTCTTTCTTTCTTTCCCCATTTCTCTCTTTGCTACTCACTGATCCCAACAACCTCCTCCCTCCACACAACGACATACGTAAACAAGGAGAAACTGCATAGCGTTCCATGGTGGTTCCTCTACCACAGCCAAACTTCCACATTGACTCTCCCATTCAGATTTTGTTTTTGGCCTCGACACCCCCTGCCGTTGGCTGAATTCTGTCAGCACCACATACCATACCTCTATCATCACATACTTCAATCGTCGCATACCATACTTCTGTCTTTGTTTTATCACTTCAAAAGACTGCCTCCTCCCACATAAAACCCCAGCTATACCACTGGTTAAAGGGATAGTGTGAGATTTGGGCAATTAAGCCAATTTTCTTTTTACCTAGAGTCTGCATGCTAGTTGTTCCGGGAGACTTCCAGTCACTGCTCTAACACTAGTTAGCAATGGCTCGCGAAGCTAACTTCAACTTCCTTCAACTGCACACAGACACATAAAAATGGTATCCATGAGTTCCTCGGACTCTGGCTAAGTATAAAAATGATAAATTATTTTAAAAACTCACACTATCCCTTTAATACAACAGACATCGATGGGTCGTTCCATGCTTTTAATATTCAATATAAAAGTTCACCAAAATGCAATATTGGTGCACAATTTATACTTAAAAATATCGAAGGTACTCTTTCGTGGAACGACCCAGATACTGTTCATCTTATTTGGTGGTCCAACAACAAACACAGGCATTGCCAAATCTACTGTAATAGGATGCAGTCTGATTCAGTCATCTTTGATCTGATACCTGTCACAACGGTTTTTGGTGTCATTAAGAACAAGTTTATAATAGTTTAGAAATTTCAGCTCAGCAAACCAACTCAGCCACATTATAGTGTCAACAAAAATTACCTTCTTAATCTGGAGTTTCCCTGAAGAACAGAGGTAGTGTTGTTCTGGTAGTAATTCACTTTGAATACCAACTTTGATATGATGTGATGCGCTAATGATTGTTTACTGTTTAACTCTCTTCCCTTAATGGCAGGTATTATTGGTGAAAGAACAAACAACAAAGGATGGAAGACATCCAGAGGATAAAACAAGAGAGGAGGAGCGACAAGGAGGGACTGCCCTAACCAACAGGTGTCCGAAATATCCTCACCACTTTTATTGTGTTAAAGACTTCAAACTGAAATGTTAATTATTTTTCCCAATATCACAGGCATTTCTTTCTACCACAGTGTTTAGTCAGTGTACTTTGGATAATAAGTTTTGTCCATTCATTCTCATTGACTATGCCAGAGTGCTGGTCTGTGTTGGGCTGTGAGGAGGACACAGGAAGCACTGCAGTGTTGCTTATGAGTTCTCCCTGGTCTGCCCTTATCTCAGAGCCTAATCCGATGAGCTCACACTCAGCGTGCTCACTCATGAGTTCTGCATGACTTACGCTGCCCCCGGAGATAAAGGAGGAGAGGAATGGTGTGCCTGCCTGTTCTCCTGGAAGGGGGGAGGAGGTTGGGTAAGGAGGGGAGGTAGAGGAGAGGAACGGGGTGCCTGCCTGCCTGTCCTCTTGGAAGGGGGGAGGAGTTGGAAGGGGGAGAGAGGGGGTACATTCCGCCCTTGGACAGTGACCTCTTTGTACGGTTTATATTATAACTCTGGCTCTGGAGGTGACCTGGACCACTAATCCCTTGACCTCCAGCGCATTAAAGTGACCGTTTGTGGACATGCAAGGCCAGTCTACCTCCACTCCTCCTGTCTGCGCCGTACCCCCAGTGGAAATTATGGGGGGGCTAGGGGGTAGTGAAGGTAAGGTATTAGAGATATTGGGGGTATTGTGAGTGTAGTGGTTTTGGGAGGTGTTGGGCGCGGGGGAGGTGGGGGGGGTCCACACAAGGCCAGGCACGGTCAATGCTCAATGTGAGAGTTTAAGGTAGATATTGTTTGGGGAGGGGTGGACTTGAAGTTGCTCTCCCAGGATATCCGCTCCACTCCCTGTCCTCATGATTCCAATTTAACATGCAGCATGCGTAGCGTGCTGGCTTTAGGTTTGTGTTGTAGCTGTGAATGCTATTTGGGGAATAGTTGATTTATTTGATATTTAATTGATAACTTTTAGTCAGCTTTTAACAATCAGTAGTCCAATAACCTTTATAATATTTTCGTAATCTTTCATTTTAAAAAAGTATAAAAAATAAGCATAAATGATTTGCTCTTTAATTTAAAACACACAAAACATTCCAAATCCTTTCAGAAAATCCCATGTGGATTCAAGTCAGAGTGGCTGACTTATTTTAGTGTTATAGTTTTATAGGGTGTTTGGTAGGTAATGTTTGTAGGGTGTTTGAAGATAGGTCATGTTCAATGACTGACTTACTCACCTCAAAGCACCGGTTTGTTGTCTCTGGCCAATGCTCATCCTCGCAGGGCTCTTAGGGACAGTTTTTGCAGTGATAAAAAGGTACAATAAAATCATGTTTCAGAGCCAGATCAACCAGATCCTCCGGATCCTCTGGCAGTGGGGTGAGGTCATTGTTATTAAACACAGCAAACAGTTGGAGCTCCCTCCTTTCAAAGGGGATTAGATTAGGGTCAGGTGCATTCAGACCTTAATTGCCCTTGACATAATATTGGACCATTCTGTTGCCGCCCAGCAGTGTTGGGGAATCTACTCTGAAAATATAGTTTATGAAGCTACCAATCACACTGGAAGAAGTTAAGATACACTAAAGCTACCCTTAAGAAATATATAGTTTACTTAACTAAAGTTAATTTTAAAAAGTAGTTCACTACATACAAACTAGTTCTTGATAAATTATCATATCCAAATCTGAAATGTCATAAACCATGTTTCCATCCACAGTTCTTAAGCGAGTAAAGTCATGTTTTCATCCAACCCTTTCATGCAGATTAGTTACCTGATGCATGAAAAAAGTCACGACCGGGCTGATGGAAACAGGAAATGATAGTACAATCTTATAAATGTTGACAGACAACTTGTTCAGTCGACATGGTGGGATCTTTTGGTGTCTGTAAAATAAATTATGTGAGAAATGGCAGTGTAAATGCCTTTATACAGCGCATTCGGAAAGTATTCAGACCCCTTCCCCTTTTCCACATTTTCTTAAGTTACAGCCTTATTCTAAAATGTATTAATTAACCATTTTTCCTCATCAATCTACTCACAATACCCCATAATAACAAAGCGAAAACTGTTTTTTAGAAAAAAAACTGAAATACCTTATTTACATAAGTATTCAGGCCCTTTGCTATAAAACTCGAAATTGACCTCAGGTGCATCCTGTTTCCATTTCCTGTTTCCATTGATCATCCTTTGAGATGTTTCTACAACTTGATTGGAGTCCACCTGTGTTAAATTAAATTGACTGGACATGATTTGGAAAGGCACACACCTGTCTCTATAAGGTCCCACAGTTGACAGTGCATGTCAGAGCCACAGTGGCGACCCGTCATTCGGGGCAGGTGGGGTAGAGCCCCACCTGTTTTGAGCCCCACATAACATGCCTATTTGCATGTTATCTTGACATTAATACGTGACACGTATCAGTTTGCAAACAATGTTAATTTTTTATTTATTTCATTGAGTTAGTAAAGCCGCATACAAACATGGTCTCTTTTTTGTTTTCTTGAGTAAGGCAGCTCCAAAATGCAATTTCAGCCTTGCTCAGTGCTTTCTGTCGTGGTGGGGCAAGCCAGCAGAAAAAAGGAGCATTGCGCCGTGATTGGCTCAGTGTTCTGTCACTCATGGTGACACTACGTCACAGGCCAAGTCTAAGTCCTTAGTAAGGTTAGACATCGAACATTTAAGCCCTTTGGGTCCTGCCATGGAGTTACATTAGAAGAGACCTTCAAAGAAGGCTCAAGTTCATTGGACACAGATAAAATGACATCAAATCCCGTTATATGTACAGTAGCTTTGATTGGACTGATCATGTCAACATCTTACTTTAAAAATCTTAGCTAGCAGTCCTCATCATGAATCATGAATCAAGTCGACAATCTACTGGCAAATCCTTTTTAATCCTTGTCATATGACAAATTATAGATAAAACATATCGGTGCTCATCGACCATTGGACATAAACATTACACAACAAGTTGGAAATCGCAAATTCAACAATGAGTGCTTTGGAAGCAATCAATGGCTAACTGCAAGCATTGCAAAGCAACCCCTAGCCTGCTATTCAGTGGAATGGCTGTGTTTTTTTCTGAGTTCCCACCATAAACCAAAGAATGCCGGGCTTTGATGACAAAGTTGAATGACAAAATTTGCCCACAAAGGACCACCGCGCCACTTTCCTGTTAAAGTGAGCACAGCACAAGGTGAGTCCAAAAATGTCTTGTAATGTTGTGCTGCTGCATAAATGATGTAATACGCATGGGAGATATGTATACAGTAGCTAAGAAAGTAATACTAAGTGTATTTTGGGTAGTAAGCTGTTAGTAGCCCATGTGCCTCACCCTAATAATTTGGTCTATTTTCACCAATGCGGTATTGTAAACATCGTTTGTGGCCTGTGTGTGCTTGTTTGCAGACTTCTTTGATTACAGCTTTGACAGTGCTACTGATAGTAGTGGTGGCACTTGGCTTGAACATGCAAATTCAGAACACACAACATTCTAAAATGGAATTGTGTTATTTGACGTGTGAAATTAAAATCTTATTTAAACGTGTCAAAAAGTGTTATTTGGCATGTATCTTTTTTGACATACAAAGACCCAAATGGCTTTCAATGTGCCTCACCCTAATAATTTGGTCTATTTTCACCTTTTAATTTTGCCTAATGTTCTAACTTGGTGGTGCACATGTAGCCTATAACCTGTTTTAGAGAAATGTAATCATTGAATGTTGTAAGAGCTTTAATTGTCTGCTTATATGCCCCCTTTATTTATCTTACGGTTCTAACTTGGTGTAAGAATGGCCTCTGCTGTTGGAAAAGCTTTATGTAGGCCGTAACAGTTTGTGGGCACCGATTGTCACCGTTATAGTGCAATTAATGAATTGTTTCGTGTTGTGTTGTGGGTTTGCTGGCATGAATCCAACTTTTTTTTGGCCCCACCAAGATTTACATGCTAAAATCGCCACTGTAGAGCAATAACTAAGCCATGAGGTCGAAGGAATTGTCCGTAGAGCTCCGAGACAGGATTGTGTCAAGGCATAGATCTGGGAAAGGGTACCAAAACATTTCTGCAGTATTGAAGGTCCCCAAGAACCCAGTTGCCTCCATCATTCTTAAATGGGATAAGTTTGGAACAACCAAGAGTCTTTCTAGAGCTGGCCGCAGAGCCAAACTGAGCAATCGGGGGAGAATGGCCTTGGTCTGGGAGGTGACCAAGAACCCGATGGTCACTCTGACAGAGACCAGAGATCCTCTGTGGAGATGGGAAACCTTCCAGAAGGACAACCATCTTGGCAGCATTCCACCAATCTGGCCTTTGTGGTAGAGTGGCCAGACGGAAGCCACTCCTCAGTATAAGGCACATGACAGCCCACTTGGAGTTTGCCAAAATGCACCTGAAGGACTCTCAGACCATGAGAAACAATATTCTCTGGTCTGATGAAACCAAGATTGACCTCTTTGCCCTGAATGCCAAGCTTCAAGTCTGGTGGAAACCTGGCACCATCCCTACGGTGAAGCAAGGCGGTGGCAGCATAATGCTGTGGGGATGTTTTCCAGCGGCAGGGACTGGGAGACTAGTCAGGATCGAGTGAAAGAGGAACGGAGCAAAGTACAGAGAGATCCTTGATGAAAACCTGCTCCAGAGAGGTTCTCAGACTGTGGCAAAGGTTCACCTTCCAACAGGACAATGACCCTAAGCCCACAGCCAAGGCATCGCAGGAGTGTTATCGGGACAAGTGTCTTAATGTCCTTGACTGGCCCAGCCAGAGCCCAGACTTGAACCCAATTAAACATCTCTGGAGAGACGTGGAAATAGCTGTGTAGTGACGCTGCCCCTCCAACCTGACTGTGTTTGAGATGATCTGCAGAGAAGAATGGGAGAAACCCCTCAAATACGGGTGTGCCAAGCTTGTGCGTCATACTCAAGAAGTCTCAAGGCTCTAATCACTGCCAAAGGTGCTTCAACAAAGTACTGAGTAAAGGGTCTGAATACTTAAATAAATGTCTATATATATATATATATAAATACACAGTTGAAGTCAGAAGTTTACATACACTGAGGTTGGAGTCATTAAAACTCATTTTCAACCACTCCACAAAATTCTTGTTAACAAACTATAGTTTTGGCAAGTCGGTTAGGACATCAACTTTGTGCATGACACAAGTCATTTTTCCAACAATTGTTTACAGACAGATTATTTATCTTTTAACTGTATCACAATTCCAGTGTGTCAGAAGTTTACATACACTAAGTTGACTGTGCCTTTAAACAGCTTGGAAAAATACAGAAAATGATGTCATGGCTTTAGAAGCTTCTGATAGGCTAATTGACATCATTTGAGTCAATTGGAGGTGTACCTGTGGATGTATTTCAAAGCCTACCTTCAAACTCAGTGCCTCCTTGCTTGACATCATGGGAAAATCAAAAGAAATCAGCCAAGACCTCAGAAAAAAATTGTAGACCTCCACAAGTCTGGTTCATCCTTGGGAGCAATTTCCAAATGCTTGAAGGTACTACGATCATCTGTACAAACAATAGTATGCAAGTATAAACACCATGGGACCACGCAGCCATCATACCGCTCAGGAAGGAGACACGTTCTGTCTCCTAGAGATGAACGTACTTTGGTGAGAAAAGTCCAAATCAATCCCAGAACAACAGCAAAGGACCTTGTGAAGATGCTGGAGGAAACAGGTACAACAGTGTCTATATCCACAGTAAAACAAGTCCTATATCGACATATCCTGAAAGGCCGCTCAGCAAGGAAGAATTACTGCTCCAAATCCGCCATAAAAAAGCCAGACTACGGTTTGCAACTGCACATGGGGACAAAGACCGTACTTTTTGGAGAAATGTCCTCCGGTCTGATGAAACTAAAATACAACAGTTTGGCCATAATGACCATCGTTATGTTTGGAGGAAAAAGGGGGATGCTTGCAAGCCGAAGAACACCATCCCAACCGTGAAGCACGGGGATGGCAGCATCATGTTGCGGGTGTGCTTTGCCCGCAGGAGGGACTGGTGCACTTCACAAAATAGATGGCATCATGAGGTAGTAAAATTACATGGATATATTGAAGCAACATCTCAAGACATCAGTCAGGAAGTTAAATCTTGGTCACAAATGGGTCTTCCAAGTGGACAATGACCCCAAGCATACTTCCAAAGTTGTGACAAAATGGCTTAAGGACAACAAAGTCAAGGTATTGGAGTGGCCATCACAAAGCACTGACCTCAATCCCATAAATAATTTTTGGGCAGAACTGAAGAAGCGTGTGCGAGCAAGGAGGCCTACAAACCTGACTCAGTTACACCAGCTCTGTCAGGAGGAATGGGCCCAACTTATTGTGGGAAGCTTGTGGAAGGCTACCTGAAACGTTTGACACAAGGTAAACAATTTAAAGGCAATGCTACCAAATACTAATTGAGTGTATGTAAACTTCTGACCTACTGGGAATGTGATGGAAGAAATAAAAGCTGAAATGAGTCATTCTCTCTACTATTATTCTGACATTTCACTTTCTTTAAGTAAAGTGGTGATCCTAACTGACCTAAGACAGGGATTTTTTTACTAGGATTAAATGTCAGGAATTGTGAAACTGAGTTTAAATGAATTTGGCTAAGGTGTATGTAAACTACATTACAAATACATTCACAAAAATTTCTAAAAAGCTGTTTTTGCCTCATTACAGTGTATTCTGTGTAGATAGATGTGGGAAAAAACAATTGAATCAATTTTAAAATAAGGTGGTAGAATAAAATGTGGAAAAAGTCAAGGAGTACATTCCGAATGCACTGCACTGTATATTGTTTAACAAATATTTATATAATAGCCATCATATCGAAGTAAACTTGGGCTCACGCAATGATTTTATTTTAGCAAAAGAAGTAGTGTGTAGTTCCAGTAGTACTACACCGCTATATGGCAAACACGTAAAAACACTGAAAACACTGACTTTAGTTCAACTCCCACCAAGCTACTGACAGTGCCTGTATTTCTCATGACTGGAATGCCCAAAAAGTTACTTTTCACAAAATTGTCTGTCAAGTCAGAATGGTTTGAGTTACAAACTATTTGGACTCCACTATTGAAAGCTGAGACTTTTACAAACATGGACATGTCAGCTCTTTTGCTCCCATGAGCTTCGCAAGAGTTGTCTGAAGGTAACCCATACTGGGTTTGAAAAATGAACAAACTTGAATGGGAGTTAGAATGTTCCAAAAACCAAGGGGTTAAATATGGCTTTCTTATATCTCATAGACAGGACAGACACTTCAAAACACACCTCCTTTTGATATCTTTTTTTACTATCTGTTTTGACATGTATGAACGTTATTCAATGTGTTTCTATGGGATAATAGCAGTAAGACCAAATCCAAAGTTGGGACTCCCAACAGTGGTTTCATGGCATCTCAGTGCTGGAGGTGTCACTACAGACCCTGGTTCAGTTCCAGGCTGTATCACAACTGGCTGTGATTTGGAGTCCCATAGGGCGATACACAACCCCCCCACACACACAACCCCAAGGCTTAGATTCGATAGGGTTTTAAGGGGGCATGAGCCGAGAGGTCATGCAGGGTCGACAAGGTCAACACGGGAGGCACACCATCCTGCGTTTAGTCCAACGGCTGCAGAGTTGACTGTCGACATCGCTATGGCAGCAAGGAGCATGCGAGCGAGATGCGGCCCAAATGGCACCCTATTCCCTATATACTGTAGTGCATTACTTTTGACCAGAGCCCTGTGTGCACTATGTAGGTATTAGGGTGTTATTTGGCACACAGTCTGAGTGAAGTTCTAGGAGGAAGGAGCCATTCCAGCGACTCCAGTGAGTGGTCTGGTTCCATTAATTAAAGTAGAGACAGATTGGATTGGAGATGCTTGTCATGATGCGGACATTCACAATTGGTTGGCTGGTTTCTCTGTGACAGCACCACTCTTCCATGACATGCAGTACTGGTCAATATTGATTAAATATCCATGATTGGGTCTGTGTGGTGCCTTATATACCTAAATATTGATGAAAAATGTGAGGCTAAACCAGTAGGATATATTCCATCCAACCATCCAGCAGATTTATACCATAAAATAAAGAGTTCTTTGAGACTGAAGATTTTATATTGAGAGAAATGTACAGAAATAAAGAGAGAAGTTAAAGGACTGAAAGGATGATCGAAATATGATTTCAGTTATTGCTGAACCTGCTATTTGCTCTGTGTTGTGAGAGACTGCTACCCAAACAAGCATGTCCTTGACAAAACAAAAAATATATGGCATACAGTATGTCAAGGCAAGCAAGTGTTTATGAAAGTATGCTTCTGCACAATCTCTGCTCTCTCTCACTCCTGACTGTGCTTTTATTGGTTCATTGTAGGGATGTACGCACATGTCCCTCCCTACAGTACTTTTGCTGCAGCCATGCAAGAAGTCTGAATTCCTCTTTTTTCTCCAAACAGCAAAACAATGTGTGAGATAGTTGATGGTAAAAAAGCAAACAGGTGGACAGCACAGGTTCTGACCAACCATCATCTGACCATCCTCTCTTTTATTTTACCATAATAGGTTATAAAAACACATTTAAAGTATGACAAATATCCAATAAAGTCTGTTCTCTGCCTTCATATATACTAACTACAGGGCCAAACTGTTCCCTTGGCCAGACATACTCCTCTAATCTACAACTTCCATAGAAACACAATTGTTTTAATGCAATAAACCTCTGTCTGACGCAGGTCCACAGGGCAGACAGCCAGCCCCTGTACATTCCCACAGATTACACTTATATTGTGTCTTCAGACAGATACACAGACACAAAACTAGCACTAAAAGTTTTACACATTATTTCAGAATTGTGTGTTAAAAATGGTTGAGTTTGCACTCACTACTATAACAAGTTGGAGAGCTATTGGAGTGTGGTGAGATTTTTATCAGTTTGTTATATACTACTGTATGAAAGCATGAGATACATGGCACACAGTCAAAACATCACTTCAGTAAGTGGCCCGATATAGTCCCATATAGCTCATTTGGTAGAACATGGTGCTTGCAATGCCAGGGTTGTGGGTTTGATTCCTGTGGGGGACCAGCATGAAAATGTATGCACTCACTACTGTAGGTCGCTCTGATTAAGAGCATCTGCTAAATGACTTAAATGTAAATATACAGTAGGCCTATGGCTTTCAAAGTTATGCCTAGTTGCACACTGCAGATTTTGCCACAAAGTAGTTGCAACACACTTTGTGCCATAACTTCAAAAATCTGATTTTGTCCTGCTGTTGCTGTTTAATTAAGGACCTAATTTACCAACCATTATGTAAATTTTAGCAACCATTATATACATTTTGTTTACCATTATATCAATCAACTGTTCCATCTCTGTTATGTATAGAAGGAATATGGAGCTGGTGGTCAAGAGTCTGAGTGAAAAATTGTAGTAGGAAAGAATTAAGGAAAGAAAGGATGATATGCCATGTAATTATGGTGTATTATAAACTGGGTGGTTCGAGCCCTGAATGCTGATTGGCTGACAGCCATTGTATATCAGACCGTATACCATGGGTATGACGAAAACATGTATTTTTCTAATTATGTTGGTAACCAGTTTATAATAGCAATAAGGCACCTCGGAGGGTTTTGGTATATGGCCAATATACCACGGCTAAGGGCTGTTTCCAGGCACTCCGTGTTGCATCATTGTAACGAACCTCGTCCTCCTCTTCTGAGGAGGAAAAGCGAGAAGGATCGGAGGACCAAAACGCAGCGTGGTAAGTGTCCATAATGTTTATTTTAAAACATAAACTGACCACTACGAAATGCAAAACAATAAACGTGAAATGAACGAAACAGTCCCGTGTGGCGACAAACACTGACACGGAAGACAAACACCCACAACCCAAAACTGAAACCCAGGCTACCTAAGTATGATTCTCAATCAGGGACAACAATTGACAGCTGCCTCTGATTGAGAACCATACTAGGCCAAACTCAAAAACCAACATAGAAAAACAAACATAGACTGCCCACCCAACTCACGCCCTGACCATACTAAAACAAAGATAAAATAACAGAACTATGGTCAGAACGTGACTGTCGTACATAAGAACAGTCCTTAGCCGTGGTAAATTGGCCATATACTACACCTCCTTTGTCCTTATTTCTTAAATAACACATAGTACAAACTGCTCTCAGCTATTATGACTTGCATGAAGATATTAGGGAGTATTTCAAGGAGAATTTCTACTTCTAAATATCATAATTATTTGTATTAATTCATGTCTAGTATCTTTATTAACTAAATGGCTAGATAGACATTGAATGACTCATTGAGTATAGCAGTACATAGATACCAAAACAGTATCCTTGCATGACATACTCCATATCATATCTGACCCCTGGTCAGCTAGTTATTTGTCACAACAGCAACTCACTGACCCTGTCACCATGTCTGGGTTTCAAATGACACCATATTCCCTATATAGTGCACTAGTTTTGACCAGGGACCATAGGGCTCTGGTCAAAAGTACTGCACTATAGGGAATAAAGCTGACATGGTCTGGACACCGACACAATCACTTCACACTTCATATCAGCAATATAATACATCATACTGACATGTCTCTTATCATACACTTTCATCCGAACAATTTGCAGTACAGTGAGCTGAGCCACATAGGAAAAATATTGTAGGTGCAGTCTGTCTCCAAACCATTATTGTGTTTAATGCAGTCAAACAAGCCTGCCTCAAAGTTGGCATGAAGGTTTGGGTTGAGTCAGTCGACCCTACTAGAGAAATCCGTGGATGAAAATGATGAGACAGATTGCAATTTAATGGGGGGAGGGGTGGTCCAAAATTGGGGAGGGTTGACAAACTTGTTGTTTTTTTTGCTTTGGGGAGGGTTGTGTGTGTTTTTTTTATGGGGCACAGGACATGGTAGTGTGTTTTTTACCTGGTTAACATTCGCTCTTTGCAGGTTTTACATTATAATTATAACTTCCATCCTAGCTAAATTTCCTCATCTGCTTGCATGCGTCTCCTCTATATCAAGGTGTTTTGGTACTTCCCTTACGTACTATGCTTTTCCACATGCTAACTTTTACTATACCACAGGTCAGTATAGTCTACCAGTCTAATTGTTTATACTGCCCAGGTCAGTATAGTCTACCAGTCCAGGACCCAGTTGCATAGGGAGTTCGGACCCAGGGCAGTGAGCTTTGTAATGAACTTATAGGGCACTATAGTATTGAAGACCGAGCTGTTGTTGATAAACATGTGTGTGCACCTTCCAACAGGACAACAACCCTAAGCACACAGCCAAGACAACGCAGGTGTGTCTTCGGGACAAGTCTCTGAATGTCCTCGAGTGGCCCAGCCAGAGCCCGGACTTGAACCCTATTGAACATCTCTGGAGAGACCTGAAAATAGCTGTGCAGCAAAGCTCCCCATCCAACCTGAAAGTGCTTGAGAGGATCTGCAGAGAAGAATGGGAGAATCTCCCCAAATACAGGTGTGCCAAGCTTGTAGCTTCTTACCCAAGAAGACTCGAGGCTGTAATCACTGCCAAAGGTTCTTAAACAAAGTACTGAGTAAAGGGTCTGAATACTCATATAAATGTGATATTTCTGTTGTTGTTGTTTTTTGCAACAAAAATAACATGTTTTTGCTTTGTCATTATGAGGTATTGTATGTAGATTGAAAAAATCTCTTTAAATCCATTTTAGAATAAGTCTGTAAAATACTTTTACTGTAGGTCTTCATGGTGTAGACTCTGATCTCTCCACTCTGCTGTTTTGCTTTACACTGTCTTTAACATGTCAGATCAGCCCCCAGATTAGATACGAGTAACTAACAATCCACTTTACTCTCTACATAATGGAAAGGTAAGGGAATTACAGACCCCTTTAGGGTTTCTTTCATAAAAGGTGTAAACTCTGATTGCTACCGTCAAAGTGACAGCATCTATTATGAGCTGCTTGGTTTGAACCCCACCCTGGTTTGAATAGCTGGGCAGTTGGGCTGCAGGGGAAGCAGCAGATCCTATTGAGAGGGTGGGTTTTGACGCAGTATGTAGGGTGAATAGATAGCTAGTGTGTCCATGCCCCCCAGTGCCCTTGGAGGTGTGGGAAAGTTGGCACCGAATTCACCTGTAGCGTCTTCTCATGTCTGTGAGCTTCGTGTCAGGGTTTTGAAACAGAACAAATTCACACTGAAATGGTTGTACAGTACAAACTAACACACATATGGTACAGTGCAAGCATGCAAATATGATAAGGATATGGATCCGCAAGCAAATAACTGTATATACCAGACATATACACACACACAGAGAGACACGCATACACACACACACACAGATAGTAAATTAAAACACCACCTGTTGCCAAAGTGCAAAGATAACCTATAGTTACACTCCAACACTCCATGGACTTTATTGATGTTACATAGCATGTCTATAGAGCTTAGATACAAGGATACAGCGATACCTCCTCCCTATCAGTCACCAGGGGAATTAAATGCCTTTAACGCTCTTTAAAGTGGAACTGACAGTTTTATCTACTTTGCAGATATAATACAATCATAATATCAGTAAAAAATATAAAATGTCCAGTTTATGTTACAAAACCAACTTTATAAGAGGTTTTAAAAATAGGTCTATTTGACTCAACATTCCATGACATACACTAAGGCATTGATGGCAGAATAGAGGGATGCAGTTCAATGCATGATTAATATAATTCACCAATACATTTCTTGGTAGTCCAAAAAATATTGCTATCAGGTTGTAAATCACAGCTGGCCTGGTACATTGTTTGCCGCCTCCATTTGGACAAAAACAGTCCCATGTCAATGCAATCAAACTTCTGTAGCAAGGGCAATGATCACAAGCCAGTCATAACGTGGCTAATAGGCTAGCGAATCCCTTTATGTAGCAAGCTCAAACACGGAGCCTAACGTTAGCTAGCTGCTCAGAGGATGTCATGTCATTGGAGGAGTGGGTGAGTGACTTTTCCCCCTCATATCGTTTTTTTGGTGCTATACGCAGCTAGAGATGCAGGTGCCATTTGGTTACCTAGCAAGAACTTGAATGACTTTTATCCAGTTAGCATATCTTTTGAGTTTGGCTTTCTACTCCGATTTCAGAGCACTCTCGTCTGAGAATAACTGATGAATTTATGAACGTAAGCAACACATCAGTTAACGTAAGCAATAAAGTAATAGTTAGTCAAGAACGCTCTAGATAACAAGTTAACAGCCTTGCTAACCAGCTCTGCTAGGGCAAGTAAAATGGTCAGAGTGGAAGAAGCTAGCCAACTTTAGCCAGTTAGCTTGGTTGCAGAGAAGCTGCAGAAGGACGATAGGCTACAATTCTCCATCGTTTATCACTGCAATTTTGACGGCCAACTAGCTGAAACAGTTTGAGGGTTTCTCTAATTATAAGGGCACTGGTGGCTACCTGCAGGGAGACAGCGTGGCAGAGCTGGTCCAAGTCTGCTGGGTATGTCATGGCCAGTTCGTACTATAAGGGCACAAGGTGAGACCCAGATGCAGACACGGGAAAAACACACTGGTTGCCTTGAACATACAAGACGAACTGGCACAGAGACAGGAAACACAGGGATAAATACATCCGGAAAAATAAGCGACACCTTGAGGGGGTGGAGACAATCACAAGGACAGGTGAAACAGATCAGGGCGTGACACTAATGTTACTTCATTAGATGTGGCTCACATTATTTGTTGATCTAGCTCTATGGCTCTCTAGCTCTATGGCTCACATTATTTATTGATCTTGTTGTTGATTTTGCATAACTGAGGGTGAGAGAGTCTGCATGGTTATTTGATCAATATGACTGTGAAGTTCCCAAATGTAAGAGGACTTATTTGCAGAAATCAATTCAGGTGGCATTTCAAATCAAATTAAATTGTACTGGTCACATATACATGGTTAGATGTTATTGTGAGTGTAGCGAAATGCTCCAACAGTGCAGCAATATCTAACAAGTAATCTAACAATTCCACAACAACTACCAAATACACACAAGTCTAAGTAAAGGAATGGAATAGGAATATATATAAATAAATATATGGATGAGCAATGACCGAGAGGCATAGGCATGATGCAATAGATGGTATAAAATACAATATAGACTGTACATATGAAATTAGTAATTCAAGATATGTAAGCATTATTAAAGTGGTATTATTAATGTGACTAGTGATCCATTTATTAAAGAGGCCAAAGATTTCAAGTCTGTATGTAGGCAGCAGTGATGGCTGTTTAACAGTCTGATGGCCTTGAGATAGAAGCAAAAGTCTCAGTCCCAGCTTTGATGCACCTGTACTGACCACGCCTTCTTTGGCAAATGCATTCTAATGATCTAAAGTAGCACTGTTGCAACTACCTGTAAACACACAGCCCAGTTCAAAGTGAATGATGGCAGGCCTTTGTGGCAAATGGCTTGTTTGCATAAAGGCCTACTTTAGCTCTGATTGGCTATGGTGCACCAGTCTGCATAGACTCTGGTCCTGGACTAGACGCATGTTTTTAATTTGGTTTTATTTACTACAGTGGCTATTAATTATCCAAACGCATGTCTGCTTTCCCAATCTATATTGCTATAGAATTTTCACAAATGCTTTACTGTAATGTAATTCCCAAACATTCTGAGAATTTATGAAAATGTGGAAATTACCATATCTAAGTGCTCGCTTGTATTTAAAAAGTGTCACATTCTTCCTGTGGGTGTATATCAACAGATTTTGATCATATTTTATGTTGCTAAAGTGCATCAATAATTATCTCATTTATTGCAGTGTCAAATGTGATGTGTTTGATGTTTTCATTTGGACACTACCAATGGGAGGACCCCGTGAAACACGGACCAACATGGGAAAGCACAGCAACATTCAACAAGTTTGAACAAATAATACATTAGGTAAGCATGGAGCAAAGCATCACATGGAATATACTATAATGAGTATTGCTGCGGTCTACTAGAATCAACTCTAAGGCATATGAAGGTTGGGGACCAAAAGTCCCGACTAAGTAAGGCCATATCAGAGGGTATATTCATATTGTTTGTCAGTCAACTCACAGGCTTCTGAATTTAATATTTGTTATATGATTACTAGACACAGGACTGGAGCGCAAGCCGTAAGGGAAAAGGCACACTGACTAGTCGATTTGGGTTAGGGTAGGGTTGTAGTTAGGGTTAGGGTTGGAGTTACTGTAGAGTTATGCGTATCTTTGTTAACCAAGAACTAGAATCTTGCATAATTTGGTCAGAAGCACGATTAAGTTCTTGGGGGAGACGTGTTAGAAAAGGTGATAAAGCGATTTTGCGAAGTCTCCACCCTTGCAAATGGAAACTATTGATTTTGGCCCAATATGCCTGACATATTACCTATTTCAAGGAGCTTTCCGTTTTGATAGGGTTATTTTGTTTAAAACCCTTTAGGCCTGCCTATAGAAAAATTTAAAAAACAACTCTGCATCCCTGTCCAGCCTGGCAAGAGTGGCCTGAAGGGTGTTTAGCATCCCCAGTGGCTCTGTAAGCACTGATAGGGTATTCTCCACTCCTGTCCTGCACTCCAGGGACCATCACATGAGCCTGAAGCCACAGAGTCTGTCCAGACTCGTGTTTCTGAAAGTGAATTCAAAGGTACTGTAGACTGAGCCTAAAAAGGCATTTTGTATTTCATTTTTATTTGATTCTAAGTATAGACTATAACAATTTAAAACAACTAAATGTTGTTTAGTCCACTATTACATTGACCCCCCCCATTTGTTTTGTACACTGCTGCTACTCACTGTTTATTATCTATGCATAGTCACTTCACTCCTACCTACAGTACATGTACAAATTACCTCAACTAACCTGTACCTCCACACACTGACCCAGTACCCCCTGTCACGTTCTGACCATAGTTCTTTTGTGTTTTCCTTGTTTTAGTGTTGGTCAGGACGTGAGCTGGGTGGGCATTCTATGTTGTGTGCCTAGTTTGTCCATTTCTATGTCTGGCCTGATATGGTTCTCAATCAGAGGCAGGTGTTAGTCATTGTCTCTGATTGGGAACCATATTTAGGTAGCTTGTTTTGCGTTGGGGTTTGTGGGTGGTTGTTTCCTGTCTTTGTGTTCTCTGCACCAGATAGGACTGTTTAGGGTTTTGCCACGTTTTTATTTTGTATTTGTGTAGTGTTCACGTTATCGTCTTTTATTAAACATGTTGAACACGAACTACGCTGCATTTTGGTCCTCCTCTCCTTCGACGGAAGAATACCGTTACACCCCCTGTATATAGCCTTGTTATTGTTATGTTGTTGTGTTACGTTTATATTTAATTTATTACATTTTTTACTTTAGTTTATTTGGCAAATATTTTCCTAACTCTTCTTGAACTGCACTGTTAGTTAAGGGCTTGTAAGTAAGCATTTCACAGTAAGGTCTACACTTGTTGTATTCGGCGCATGTGACAAAGTTTGACTTTAAATGCTGAGCGCTTAATGTTCCTGCCAGCCTCATGTGCTGCACTTGCAAATGCGTCACAATACATTTTTTTTGTAGCCTATAGACTTGTAATAATTTAAATAATAGGCTAATAATATAGACTACATCATTAATTTGAGTTCCTTTTTAGGATACCTGTCTGGCTTCTGACCTACTGTATTTAGTGTTTATTTGCTGTTTAATAAGACATGTAGCATATTTGAAATTATGAAAGCTTCTTACAGGCACGTTTTCATGTAGTTTATTAAAACACTTTTCATTGAAATCATAGGGTTTGGTTTCAATACTTCAAAACCAAATGGTAGGTCCAGGTAGTCACAAAAATAGATGGGTGTTGGTGAAATTGTGATTTTAATGAATTGAGCAAATTTGGAGAAGCAGTTTTTTTGGGCATGTGAGCTAGGAGAGGTTTTTATAGCAGTGGTTGGAATGGATGTGTAGTGCCGGAGCGATGCTCTCCTAGAGCGATGAGCGGGATTTCTGACCTCTCAGGTTGGCATACACAAAGCAGTTATTAACATAATAGTTTAATTAAAACTTTGACATGATTTACAAATAGAACATTCTCTTACGATCAAGTTTATATGGACATGTCTGATTGGTTATTTTCTCAATATTTCAAATAGCCTATCAAAATGAAAAATGAACGGCCCATCACAGCGACCATGTTATTTTTGGGAACCCTATTTGATTCTGAGTTCAGACATATTTGTATGTGAAATTGTTTTTTTAAGATGCTGCATACTTTCAGATGTTCCGAACTCACCTCATTCTCTCTTAAAGAGGGAGACTCATGAGGATGTGACATGTTTGGGACACTGCTATTTCGAATCGAGTGTCCATTTCATCCCTTCGTTTAAGACATTGCTACGGATGTGTTTAAAAATGTTTACTGGCGAAAGAGTGGTTATAGCATGGCTGCCAACTGGAAATGGCAAAAGTTTGATATATCAAGCGTGGTTTGTGCAGTTTACTCTCTGAGGAACAGTATATCCAGAGCAATGGCTAGAGGATGCTATGCTGTTGGTGGTATGCCCAGCATTACTATCGATAATGGAGGAGCAAGTATTGCATCTTCCTAATTCCATCAAAAGTAGATCCACAAACTCGACACACTTCCAGCACTTTGGATGGGGTTGTTCGCAAAGTATTTTTTGGGGACAAAAAAACAGCTATGAGAGCTTCTTGTCTGTAGTCTTACACCACAATGTGTCTGTTGTTCCAGCCCCTGTGGATTACTGTTAACTGGCCACTTCTGGTGCTGCAGGGGGCTTAATGACTGAACAGTGGCCAAAGCCTTCAGCATGGAGACTTCCTAGCCAGTGGCACTTAATTGGTTATGGAAGGGCAGTCTTTAGCCCTTATCTCTTAAAAGGGCATAATAACACTACAGTGACAGAGCAAAACGTATGAGGAGTATTATTTAATAGCTAGGCTAATCTTACTTTGTTGAAGAACATGTAGGCTATGCCAGCCAATGCTGTTGTTTTTATGCTATGTGCTAAGCCTTGAAGTGGTTGAATTGATGTCATTATAATACATTTTACATCCAGAATGACCTCGCTTCAACCATGCAGCATTGCCCACTGGGA
Source organism: Oncorhynchus tshawytscha (assembly GCF_018296145.1). Taxonomy (NCBI): domain Eukaryota; kingdom Metazoa; phylum Chordata; class Actinopteri; order Salmoniformes; family Salmonidae; genus Oncorhynchus; species Oncorhynchus tshawytscha. The sequence goes on along the minus strand of NC_056431.1, from coordinate 52,362,259 downwards.
ACTTGCTGATTTTTTTATGGACCCCAACACTCGCTGTGTTCAGCTTGAGGTGTATGTAGCCTAAATGTTTCCAACATCCAATAAAAAAAATCACAATTCGCCTCCAGCCTCTTCATGAATTAAATAGTGTCTTTGTAAAAGCATATCATAATGCCTTTCATATGTGGGCACATGTTGTGACATACACTGTAGATTAAAATGAATTCATATTTGGGATGAAATGGCAAGATATCCGAAAGCGCTTTTTAGAATAGAATCTTGCTAACATACACTACCGTTCAAACGTTTGTGGTCACTTAGAAATGTTCTTGTTTTTGAAAGAAAAGCACTTTTTTTCACTCTCCATTAAAATCACTTCAAATGATCAGAAATACAGTGTAGACATTGTTCATGTTGTAAATGACTATTGTAGCTGGAAACGGCTATTTTTTAATGGAATATCTACATAGTCGTACAGAGGCCCATTATCAGCAACCATCACTCCTGTGTTCCAATGGCACATTGTATTAGCTAATCCAAGTTTATCATTTTAAAAGGCTAATTGATCATTAGAAAACACTTTTGCAATTATGTTAGCACAGCTTAAAACAGCTGTGCTGATTAAATAAGCAATACAACTGGCCTTCTTTAGACTAAACTCAGCAAAAAAAGAAACCCTTTTTAGGACCCTGTCTTTCAAAGATAATTTATAGAATTCCAAATAACTTCACAGATCTTCATTGTAAAGGGTTTTTGAGAAGGCCAGCATCCTGGAGTCACCTCTTCACTGTTCACTGGTGTTTTGCGGGTACTATTTAATGAAGTTTGCGCTGTTCTGTGAAGGGAGTAGTACACAACGTTGGACGAGATCTTCAGTTTCTTGGCAATTTCTCGCATGGAATAGCCTTCATTTCTCAGAACAAGAATAGACTGACGATTTGCAAAAAGAAAGTGCTATGTTTCTGGCCATTTTGAGCCTGTAATCGAAACCACAAATGCTGATGCTCAATATACTCAACTAATCTAAAGAAGGCCAGTTGTATTGCTTCTTTAATCAGCGCAACTGTTTTAAGCTGTGCTAACATAATTGCAAAAGGGTTTTCTAATTTTCAATTAGCTTTGATGTTATTTTAATGGACAAAAAAAATAGCTTTTCTTTCAAAAACAAAGACATGCATAAGTGACCACAAACTTTTGAACGGTAGTGTATGTCCAAGCTGGGAGGTGATGGGGGTTGGGGAGATTTAGAGAGAGGGATTTAGGAAACCATCTGTTGACCAAAGCTTTTGGGAAGAAGAACCCTCATATGGATTTACGATATTCTCTCCACGGGTGGGACCGGTATGAGGACTCCTTGGGTTTCTCTGAGGGACAGTTAAAGGAGATGGGGTGGGGAGAGGAGAGGAGAGGGGGAGTGTTAAGAGGGAAACAAGAATGAACAAAGGTGCTTAATTATTGAGTTTTTCCTAATCCCTTCCCTCCATTCATATCCAAGACGCAGGTATGTGACCGCCCTAAAAAATCAATACAATCTAAGTTCATTGCAAACACTATCCACATAACTATCCACAGAGCATTCCATTTGACATTCCACAATGAATCGCAACAACAACAGTTATGTATGGTTTGGCTAGGGTTTGGTTGGCTTTTGTATGAACTGAGACCCTATAACAGGTGTTGGCTATTCTAATATGAGGCTGAGCAGTAGATATAGTGGAAGTAGAAAGAGAGTTCTTCTCGCCAACCATACATAAGCCAGGTTTATTCCTGCAGCAGAAGTCTTGTCCTGGCTTAGGGGTGATTTCCCCCTTTTGCTTACTTGTTTGTTTCAGGCTTGTGCGGCGGCGGAGCTTTAAGCCGTGTTCACTGTGTCTGACTGGGACTTAGAGCCGAGTAGGACAGGCGCTACAGCTGCTCTCACCTAAAGTATTCCGACTGGCTGGCTGGCAGATACAGGACAGAGATACAGGACACAGCTAGCACATAACGTTCTGAGAACGTTTCTAAGAGATTGTTGAGAGCATGGTTATCCTATGTTTTTTGTTGTTGCATACAACCTTCCCACAACATTCTGGAAATGGTGCAAGATAGTTAGCAGTGTTATTGAAACATTCAGTGAACGTTTTAAGAAAGTTATTAAAAAAACTCAAGCTAACCTGGAATTTTGGTTCTCAGAACGTTAATAAAACCTCCCAGGGAAATGTTCAGGGAACCATAGAAAAACGTTCTCAGAACCACCCTGACACTAAAGTTAACATTTCTAGAACAGGCGAAAGGTTCACTTCCGTTATTCAAAAAACATTCAGTTTTACCTGTCACCTGTTTTACCTGTACCTGTAAATGTATGGCTTCGTTTCCAGAATCAATGGGAAACCAAAAACTTACATTCCTACAACTTCCAAGGAACCAAATGTGCTAGTTGGAAATATATATATCCGCACATACAGTAGATTTACATCAAACACCTAACAAGTATGAGATTAATGAGAGGGCAGTTATCTTCTTGACAAGAGATCAATATTGTTCTCACTGTAATATGTTAACAACACTGCTTAACAATATAAATAAATTAAAGAGACCGATGTCTCTTGACCAACAAGCACTCTTAAAATACAAACAGGCACAGTAGTCCCTGTCCTATTTGACTGTTTACCTATAACAAACACTACAGATTTACATAAAGCAAAGAAGCATTCTGGCCCAAATTAGGTGGTTGTCCATAGATGATGGGAAGGTCCGGAAACTAGCTCTTTTCCGGCTCGGGTGCCGATAAATTATACTCTCCCACTAATCCTGTTCCGAATCCTGGGCCATTCACTGCACCAGACGCTCCTCCTTCCCAATCGAAACTAACGAGGCAGCGATCTGATATTCCAGGAATGGGCAATGTTGAGGAACAGATATGGTTGTTGACCTGTCAGATTGGGTAGAAACATGCCACGAGTTTGGGATTGGGATTCAGCATTGAGTTACGCATCGGAGGGGAGGATGAACATATGTGGAGTCTGTTTTGGACTGTTGCCTCCCTCCTCATCCTCACAAATCATCCTAAATTAGATGGGGTTAATGGATTGAGGGGGAGGGCTTTCCCTGGCACCTTTCTGTTAACTAAGAGATGTAGACCTTTAGGTCAAGTAACCACACTCCAAGTGAGCTATACGAGCACATTTTGAATATACAGCAGTACCAAAAAACTGATGCTCATCCATTGAATATTATGAATTGGAACTTGATGGGCACCACAGGCTCATGTTTGTTTGGTTTGTTGATGGTTGCCCATTCATTGATGGGCCCTAAACGGTGATGCTTGTTTGCTGGTTTGATTGTTTGATGCCCTCTTGTATTTAAAAAGGTTCAGACTGGGCACCCCTCCCTGCTCACACTTGTAATTTAAAAGCGTCAGGGATTAATTGATTAATTAGGATAAGGCCCTCAAACAGTCCCCCCCCCCGCCACACACACACACACACACACACCAGCTCAGTACCCCCACTCCGTACCTTCTAATCAAAATAGTACCCCCACACCGGCCACAATCAGAGCAGGGGGAAATGGGATCCAAGATTAATCCTAGATTAGATTAATTTCTGCAACATTAAACCATTAAAAACTTCGGCAAATTATTTGAAGGGGTCTTCGAATGTATTAATGCTCAGTAAAAAGGGTCTAAAGCCCTTATTAGTGGACTTTAGCCTCTGTCCGTTAGGCGTTAGATAGAAATCCGGTTTGCGGTTTGAGAATTTGTGCATGTGCACGTACATACACACACCCACATAACCATGCCTCTGAAGCCACCGCCCACTTAAGGGTTCCGCGATCTGGCTGATTAGTCGTGTTCCTTCCTGATGCTGTCGGATATCCTGCTGCTTTCCTGTAAACCACATTTCTCTCTCTCACACACACACACACACACACACACACACACACACACACACACACACACACACACACACAGTCTTGTATAACTAACCTTGTGGGGACACACATTTCAGTCCCATTCAAAATACTATTTTCGCTAACCCCTAAACCTAACCCGTACCCTTACCCTAAGATTAACCGAAAGCCTAACCTTAACCCTAACTCTAGCTCCTAACACTAAAAATAACCATAAACCTAATTTAACCTTAACACTACCCTTCACCCTAAACCCCCTAGAAATGGCATTTGACCTTGTGGGGACCAACAAAATGTCCCCAGTTGGTCAAATTTTTGTTTGTTTACTATTCTTGTGGTGACTTCTGGTACGCACAGTATAGTTAAACATAACCACAAAGAGCTAGCTAACGCTAACTACACTGGACAGCTCAACTGTTCCTCAAGCCCTGTTTCCATAAACACAAGATTCAATTGGATATTGGCAAATTACCTGATCATACATCTCAGTTGCTCATCTTCATTTAAGCACATCAAAGTCAAATATGAATGCATTACCTGAAGGGGGGAAATCTTCAATGCACATGCTCTTCCGAAGCATATGTAATTGGTAATGCTACACAGCATTACGACAACCAGCTCATTCCAGTTTAGCGCTGTAAAATCAGACAAGGAAATACAGTCTCTCACTGTAATTCAAAATAATAGGCTCACTTCCCGTCTCTCAGAAGTTCTTTGATTGTTTAATTGTTTGCAGAGAGACTATGTGGGTGAATTGACTGGAATCCTATAACCATCAGTTAGTTATATTTAGTCTTGGTCGACTGGAATAGTATAGCCGTCAGTTATAAATGCTTTACAGGGGATTAACTAAACACACATTGGACTGGAGGAAACAGAAAAACGAATATCCTAGCAGATCTGACAGTCGTCTGAATAGTCAATCAATTGATTTAGCAGTTGGCATGATTAATTGATTGATTATTAACTGATTCTTTGTAAGAGCGTGTCCAATCAATTGTCAGATTGATCAATAAATCAATACATTGATTTATTCTGACAAAGCCACACACCGAACCATGACGTATCACTTCAGTGTTTACCTCATACAGGCTGAGTGTACTGTGATGAGATAAAGTGAGACCGTGTTAATCTATGTCCCAAAGGGTTATTCTGTCACATGGTCATTCTGTGTCACAGGGATGTTGATGAACATCCACTTGATACAAAAGAGGTTACTTATTGTAAAATGACTCCGATTCCAGGTATGGGTCAATACCAGGGATGGAAATTAAGATAGCCATGGGTTAGTGGGCTAATACTTTTTTGGACCAGGCTAGTAGAAAATGTGCCTGCTAGTGAAATGTTGTCTTTTCAAATATTGTATGGCACATATTTTGGACCCGGGCTAGTTACAATTGAATCTACTAGCCCTGCTGGCAAGTGCCCCAAATCCTTAAATTCCATCACTGGTCCCTAATATCATCCCTGTTCTCTACATTTTGTTCTACCTTGTTAAGTAACATATTATGACGTTCAACTACAGTATAGAGTAGCCATACAGTATGCAATGTTTTAATCATGTGCTTCTGTCCGCATAGAACTCTTTGGCGAAATATTTTGATGTGACCTCATGCATTACAATGTATTATGATAACATTTAAGCCTATTGATTCAGTGCTTTCACCTTTGAACGTGAGTACCTCGTGCGGGTCATCTGTTGTAACAAACCTGGACCGCACTGTGTGTGCTGATATGGCATCACACTGTAATCATTGTCACTATACGGTAATAAAAAAGGTGACAATACTTGACAAGACAGCAATACAAACTCATTACTTTGAAATGACTAATGTCGGTCACACTTTATTTGGATAGTCAGTATAGTCCATCTGTAGATGTTCTACAGATAGTTTGTTGATAGTATGACCATCTGTTGATAAGCAACTGCTTTCTATGGTTACGGTTAGGGTTAGGCTTAAAATAAGGGTAAGGGTCAAGGTTAGGGTAAGGGTTAGGATAAGGGTTAAGGTTAGGGCTAGGGTAAGGGTAAGGGTTGAGTTTAGAGTTAGGATAAGGGTTAAGGTTAAGGTCAGTAGATAGTTAGTTGAAATGTTCATCTGTATAATCATCTGATCATCTGTATGTCATCTGTAGAGCATCTACAGATGGACTATCCAAATAAAGTGTTACCCTAATGCATAAGGGTCTTGGGTGATCTTTTTTTGATGGGGAAAACATCTGGGCTATAAAGATACATAATGTTGGGTCATCTTGTTTGACTATACAGCTTGGCTCTAAAGAGTGGATAGTAAAGGATCAGAGATAAGCATCTAAATGATAGTATAGCTGTAATTCATGTTGGTTGCATATAGGTTGACTGAAAATAGTTACACTGCATCTCATTTACTCTTCTTTTGCAAACACACACACACACACACACACACACACACACACAGCCCACCATAATAATGAGAGACATTGCACTGTTGTCATTGAACCAGATGTGACTGTATTAGATTACTTCTCTGTGCTGTGGTGGAGAAGAACATGACCTTTCTGAAGTCTCTGGTTGAGTTTCATAAAAGTTATATGAGCAGTAGCATGAAACTGGATATGGACTGGAATGTGGGCACTGAGCATTCCTGTCGCTACCACAGGGCTCTGGTCCAAAATGATGTACTAAATAGGGAATAAGGTCCTGTTTGGGATGCAATCATTGATATTGGCTGTTTTATGACAAACCCTCATAGTTTAGTACAACTATCCATCCACTTCAGACCAAATTATGAGTTTGTCTTTTAGGCTAGTTGCATATCAAAATATATATATAAACCAAATGAAACTGTAGCAGATTCCCCCCCCCCCTCTCTCTTGTTGCCACCAAAACATTCCCACTGAGAGCGGTTAAAAAGAGTGGCCTAAGGTATCTCACATTTGATATTTGGCTTTCAAAGAAAAGGGCATACATGGATTCCTAGAAATACTATTCCACCATTAGAAGAGACAAAAGTACAACAGCCGAAATACAGTATAATGTGTACTGACTGACTTACAATTTCTCTTTTCAGCATTTCAAAAACATCAACCATCCCGTAACTGTACAACTGAGTCAGCGCTCGAGACAGACATAATTACTGCTGTGGGATTTAAAGCTTGTAATAAGTGTTGCCTTTTGGCAGTTTCCCCCCTCTCTGCCCAAGGACTCAGTCAGAATAGTAGAGGATAGTCTGTAGGGGCTACATTGACTGTGAGAGAGGTCAAGAAGTCATTTCTGGAGTTTTTGGAGGGAATATTTGTACCTTTTTTTTTCAGAGGGGCAGTACCAAGATTTACGAGGGATGATGCGTGCCTGCACTTCTTAGCATTCCCTCCTGATATTAAGCAGCTTTATTTTTATAGTCAAACTCATAAACAAAGGCTTTAAAAACAGTCTGATGTTATTCTCCCCTGGCCTGGCAGCGGCAGCACACTAAAGGCTTACATTTATGACTGCGCAATTTGTTTTCCTAAGCAGATTTGTCCCTCATTCCCTATCCCTTTGAAGTGTGAAACAATATAGTTGTTGTACATTCATAATACCATCAGTTCTAGTTTGGTAAGTTTGAATAACAGCTGTTTGTGTAAACAGCTCTTTGCCACTAGCCGTTTAACAGCGGAATAAAACAGGCTTTGGCCTTCATGTATTTTTTTATAGCTGCCGTGCAGGCAGGGGCTGATCCCAAACCCCTGGATTTCAAAGCCCACTGAGCTGTGCACAAAACTCCCTCCGCAACCCCTGCATAGGGGCACTCACAATAGGCCATCATTCAGGCTATCTACTTTTAAATGCCAATAAAATATTTTACATTTCCTCACAAGGCAGTTAAATTCAGCTGACTGCTGTGTCCCACCCCTCTACCCCTCTAACATTACCAGAACCCCCCCTTGCTACCTGTCAAGAATGTGTTTCCTTATTTTACGTCTGTTGCTTTCTCAGCTCAGGTTTTGAATTCCCTTGTATTCTGTTAACCCCAGTATCTCCAGTATCATCTGAATATGTAACTGAACATGTTAACTAATTAACACAAATTCGAATAATCATTAATTAATCATGAATAATGATGATTGGGAAAGTTAGAGGCACAAAGATCATACCCCAAGACATTCTAACCTCTCATCATTACCAATAACAGGGGAGGTTACCATTTTCGGGAATGGAAGGATATTAATGGCACTAACTTTCTCACTCCTCATTATTTAGGATTCATTCATGATTATCCATAATCATGGTATCATGGCAGGCCCTGCAAACCATTACAGACTACAAAGGGAAGCACAGCCGAGAGCTGCCCAGTGACACGAGCGTACCGGACGAGCTAAACTCCTTCTATGCTCGCTTCGAGGCAAATAACACTGGAACATGCATGAGAGCACCAGCTGTACCGGAAGAATGTGTGATTACACTCAACTTTAGACAGGTCAACATTCACAAGGCCGCAGGGCCAGACAGAGTACCAGGACATGTACTGCGAGCATGCGCTGACCAACTAGCAAGTGTCTTCACTGACATTTTCAACCTCTCCCTGTCCGAGTGTAATATCAACATTTTTTTTCTAACCCCTTTTCTCCCAAATTTCGTGGTATCCAATTGTTAGTAGTTACTATCTTGTCTCATCGCTACAACTCCCGTATGCGCTCGGGAGAGACGAAGGTCGAAATCCATGCGTCCTCCGAAACACAACCCAACCAGCCCTCACTGCTTCTTCACACAGTGCGCATCCAACCCGGAAGCCAGCCGCACCAATGTGTCGGAGGAAACACCGTACACCTGGTGACCTGGTTAGCGTGCACTGCGCCCGGCCCGCCACAGGAGTCGCTAGTGCGCGATGAGACAAGGATATCCCTACCGGCCAAACCCTCCCTAACCCGGATGACGCTAGGCCAATTGTGCATCGTTCCACAGACCTCCCGGAATACCAACATGTTTTAAGCAGACCACCATAGTGCCTGTACCCAAGAACACTACGGTAACCTGCCTAAATGACTGCCAACCCATAGCACTCACGTCTGTAGCAATGAAGTGCTTTGAAAGGCTGGTCATGGCTCACATCAACACCATCATCCCAGAAACCCTAGACCCATCCAATTTGCATACCGCCCCAACAGATCCACAGATGATACAGTCTCTATTGCACTCCACACTGCTCTTTCCCACCTGGACAAAAGGAACACCTATGTGAGAATGCTATTCATTGACTACAGCTCAGCATTCAACACCGTAGTGCCCTCAAAGCTCATCAATAAACTAAGGACCCTGGGACTAAACACCTCCCTCTGCAACTGGATCCTGGACTTCCTGACAGGCCACCCCCAGGTGGTAAGGGTAGATAACAACACATCCGCCACGCTGATCCTCAACACAGGGGCCCCTCAGGGGTGCGTGCTCAAAACTTATTCCCCCTCAGATGACTGAAAAGATTTGGCATGGGTCCTCAGGTTCTCAAAAGGTTCTACAGCTGCACCATCGAGAGCATCCTGACTGGTTGCATCACTGCCTGGTATGGCAACTGCTCAGCCTCCGACTGCAAGGCACTACAGAGGGTAGTACGATCGGCCCAGTACATCACTGGGGCCAAGCTTCCTGTCATCCAGGACCTCTATACCAGACGGTGTCAGAGGAAGGCTCTAAAAATTGTCATAGACTCCAGCCACCCTAGTCATAGACTGTTCTCTCTGCTACCACACTGCAAGCGGTACCGAAGCGCCAAGTCTAGGTCCAAGAGGCTTTTAAACAGCTTCTATTCCCAAGCCATAAGACTCCTGAACATCTAGTCAAATGGCTACCCAGACTATTTGCATTGCCCTATGCATTTTCACTTTAATTAACTCTACCTACATGTGCATACTACCTCAACTAACCGGTGCCCCCGCACATTGACTCTGTACTGGCACCCCCTTGTATATATTGTTATTTTTTACTGTTGCTCTTTAATTACTTGTTACTTTTATCTCTTATTCTTATCTGTATTTTTTGAAACGGCACTGTTGGTTAGGGGCTCGTATGTAAGCATTTCACTGTAAGGTGTACCTGTTGTATTCGCTGCATGTGACTAATACAATTTTATTTGATTTTGATTTTGTTGGTTCACATTAACATAGAAGTGTTCCAAAAAATATTATATTCTTATTTGCAATAAAAATGTGACTTGAAAATTACACAATACTTTATTTAACATTCATTTTTATTAGGGACAACATCATCTGGAATACAACCAAAAACAAACTGCAAATGCATCCAACAAGTTTGTAGTCATATGGGACCAAACACAAAACTTTTGACTAATTTAATACACATAAAGTAAATTTGCCCATAATATGGGCAAATGCACTTATATCATTGCATATGTCTGAAATGATATACAGTTGAAGTCGAAAGTTTACATACACCTTAGCCAAATACATTTAAAGTCAGTTTTTCACAATTCCTGACATTTAATCCTAGTAAAAATCCCTGTCTTAGGTCAGTTAGGATCACCACTTCATTTTAAGAATGTGAAATGTCAGAATAATATTACAGAGAATGATTTATTTAAGCTTTTATTTCTTTCATCACATTCCCAGTGGGTCAGAAGTTTACATACACTCAATTAGTATTTGGTAGCATTGCCTTTAAATTGTTTAACTTGGGTCAAACATTTCAGGTAGCCTTCCACAAGCTTCCCACAATAAGTTGGATGAATTTTGGCCCTTTCCTCCTGGCAGAGCTGGTGTAACTGAGTCAGGTTTGTAGGCCTCCTTGCTCGCACACGGTTTTTCAGTTCTGTCTACACATTTTCTATGGAATTGAGGTCAGGGCTTTGTAATGGCCACTCCAATACATTGACTTTGTTGTCCTTAAGCCATTTTGCCACAACTTTGGAAGTATGCTTGGGTCATTGTCCATTTGGAAGACTCATTTGTGACCAAGCTTTAACTTCCTGACTGATGTCTTGAGATGTTGCTTCAATATTTCCTCATCATGCCATCTATTTTGTGAAGTGCACCAGTCCCTCCTGCAGCAAAGCACCCCCACAACATGATGCTGCCACCCCCGTGCTTCACGGTTGGGATGGTGTTCTTTGGCTTGCAAGCCTCCCCCTTTTTCCTCCAAACATTATGGTTGTTTAACAATGGTCATTATGGCCAAACTGTTCTATTTTTGTTTCATCAGACCAGAGGACATTTCTCCAAAAAGTACGAACTTCGTCCCCATGTGCAGTTGCAAACCATAGTCTGGCTTTTTTATGACGGTTTTGGAGCAGTGGCTTTTTTCTTGCTGAGCAGCCTTTCAGGTTATGTTGATATAGGACTCGTTTTACTGTGGATATAGATACTGTTGTACCTGTTTCCTCCAGCATCTTTACAAGGTCCTTTGCTGTTGTTCTGGGATTGATTTTCACTTTTCTCACCAAAGTACGTTCATCTCTAGGAGAAAGAATGCGTCTCCTTCCTGAGCGGTATGACGGCTGTATGGTCCCATGGTGTTTATACTTGCATACTATTGTTTGTACAGATGAACGTGGTACCTTCAGGCGTTTGGAAATTGCTCCCAAGGATGAACCAGACTTGTGGAGGTCTACAATTCTTTTTCTGAGATCTTGGCTGATTTCTTTTGATTTTCCCATGATGTCAAGCAAAGAGGCACTGAGATTGAAGGTAGGCCTTGAAATACATCCACAGGTACACCTCCGATTGACTCAAATGATGTCAAATAGCCTATCAGAAGCTTCTAAAGCCATGACATCATTTTTCCAAGCTGTTTAAAGGCACAGTCAACTTAGTGTATGTTTTCTTCTGACCCACTGGAATTGTGACACAGTGAATTATAAGTGAAATAATCCGTCTGTAAACAATTGTTGGAAAAATGACTTGTGTCATGCACAAAGTAGATGTTCTTACCGACTTGCCAAGACCATAGTTTGTTCAAATAAATTTGTGGAGTGGTTGAAAAACTAGTTTAAATGACTCCAACCTAAGTGTATGTAAACTTCCCACTTGAACTGTACTTATGACACCTTCAAATGGGGGGACTAGATACATAAAGTGCTTTCATTTCTAAATGTGGCAAACAGTATGAAAATACCTCCAAATAAAAGGTGACACTCTGTACTGTTGCCTCTTTAAAAAAAAAAATGCTGTAGTATAGCTTCACTGTCTAAATAAATATGTAGGGGAGTGAAGCTATTAAACTCACAACCAGAGATCAAAAGGGAGGATATTGTTATTTTACAAGCCAGAGAGGCTTTGTGTGCATTGTTTATGTTCTCGGCTTGCCTTTTGGCACGCCCGGGATTCTTTTTGACATGTGAGAAGGGTGCCAGGCCTTTCACAGCTTCGGGGCCATTTGTGCTGCACTTGGTGTTATGAGGGGAATGTGCATGCTGTGCCTCTGTTCCCAGCCCAATCACAAGTGCAGCGCCTTCATGACAGCCAACCTTGCCATGCAGGTGCCCATTTCATACCCATGACCAACTGTTGGGTGGTAGACCAAGATGGGGTTATAATATCCATCAACTCGCTCTCTCACTAGGCTGCTGCTACTCTCTATCCTTAGAATCTACAATTCCTGTTTTTACCGTTTTTTACTTGGCTCAACTTCTCATTCTACTGTTCTGTTCACTAGCCCCATCTCACAGTCTTACTAGCACTATCTCAGTCTCAGTCCTCACAAACTCACATGAGGCTTTACTCTAATTCTTTACAATACCCTATGTGACTAAAGCCCATAACTTCACAGAACCTTCACACGGGATGGGGTGGGGATGTAGTAAATGTTAATGACCTGACATGGCACTTGGATGTCAAGGTCAAGAGCAGGAGTGGATGAAGAGTTGGGGACTGAGAGAGGAGCTAGGCAAGATGTCAGTTTTGAGCACCTCTAATGGCTATTTTGTTCCATAAGACATCCAAAATGACCAGTTGAACATAGCAAAAATAGTTTTACCTGAATCCTTTTAATCCTCTTAGACAGACAGCAGAGATCCTGGACACAGTCATGGAGGTGCTTGACAGGGTGTTGGAGGATTATTTCTCCTCAGGATGGACCCATGACATCCTTTATGACAAGGTCAGGTCACATGGTTGACCTCTGACCCATCAGTGAAGAGATTTGCTGCTGGACTGAGGCTGGCTTCTAGAAGCTTCCAGGGGTGAGGAGGCCTGAGGATCAGTATAGTGTCTGTCAGACTCACCCTATAGATACACATAATCACTGCACATGAAGAGCATTGTGGGCCTTGAAAACCATTTTACCCTAGACACTTTGTTTGATGACTATCCCAGAATAACTAAAAAAAGAAAAGAGGCATATGTCTGCAATCATCACATGTTGTTGCGTTAGAAATAATGCATGTTAGGCAGTCCATTGTCAGGGAATGACAGCGCACTTCTCACCTCATGTGGCACAAACTGGTTGAATCAATGTTGTTTCAGCGTAGTTTATCAACGTATTGTGACATGGGATCTAAATGGAAAATACATTGGATATGAAAAAAGTAATCATGGGAAACTGTTGTTTTGAGGGTGAAATTTCAACTCCAGGGTAATGTAATCGTTGTAACCAATTTTCAACATAGACAAACCTTGTATAAAATATGTTGAATTTGTACCTTTGAAACAAATGTCATATCTTCAAGGTTATATCTACTATCAGAAAAAAATAGTCTGGGTACCACCTCCTAGAGTGTTGATCTACAACTATTAATTTGGTCTCCCATCCAGGGTTTCAACCAAGCCCAGCATTGTTTAGCTTTTATATTTGTCACTGACTACTACCAATGTGCTATCATGAGAATGATTATTAAGGGATCTCTTAATAAGTAAATATATTTACTGTTGCTATCGAAGTCATTCCAAAGGCATATATAGCATTTGCAAAGTTTCATTTAACTAGGCAAGACAGTTAAGAACAAATTCTTATTTACTAATGACAGCCTACCCCGGCCAAACCTGGACAATGCTGGGCCAATTGTGTGCCGCCCTATGTGACTCCCAATCACATCCGGATGTGATGCAGTCTGGATTCGAACCAGGTACTGCAGTGACGCCTCTTGCACTGAGATGCTTTTAAATGGTTGAAAGTGCAGCAAAAACACATTTAGATGACAACTAAACCCAAAATCTGACATTGTTTTTCCATTGGAATTTGGTTGTGCCTTTAAATGGTTGAAAGCATAGTGATAACATTGGTAATTCAACAAACTTCTGTCTGTCTTTTTGAGTGGGTGAATAAAGGTTGAAATCAAATAAATCAATGTCTCAACCAAACATTACCCAAATTCCCACAATGAAATTATGTTGTGTTCCCAGTGGGTAATCACTCATATCAAACTAGGAAAGCATATGTTGATCAAGCATTGTGCTAGACATATGTACAGTGGGGCAAAAAAGTATTTAGTCAGCCACCAATTGTGCAAGTTCTCCCACTTAAAAAGATGAGAGAGGCCTGTAATTTTCGTCATAGGTACACTTCAAATATGACAGACAAAATGAGAAAAAAAAATCCAGAAAATCACATTGTAGATTTTTTAATGAATTTATTTGCAAATTATGGTGGAAAATAAGTAACTTTCACTGGGACATGACCCCCCCCCCCACACACACACATTCTGAAATTGTATTTTTGTCATTGAAATGTGATACAAAACGAGGTAAAGGTTTGCTTTAGGACCATGCGGACGCTAGGCTGTTTGCAGTGTTCATCTGACTGGATAAAAAAATAAAATGAATATATCCCCCCACTTCTAAAACCTAAGTGGCTCTTAAGCCATTGTTTTGTCTTTGTGTGTATTCATGGATGCTAAGGGAAGCCAGGCTTCCCAAAACAAAATGACCAAGAGAAAAAGAAAAACACCAAATATTTTATCTTTTGTCTCTCTGTGTTTCATACATTTCCTTCAATTTGCAAGAGGCTGAATGTATCTCACCGGAGAAAGCATCAGAGTGGACGATGTAACCCTCAGTGGTTCTAAATAAATAGTTGTTTAGCACTCCGAAAATGTCAGAAACATTAACTTGCTAGACCATGCTGTAGTTCAAGTAACTGTTTGTTACATGCAATATATTTTGTGGTATTCAGATGTAGCTCTTTGGTTTTGTAATGAAACAAGGGTGTGGTTGAATGTATTCTGCCACTGTGTCTTCTTATTGTCTCCCAGTGTCAAGGCATATGAACTAACAGGTTATAGGGCAAACAACGCAATTATCACAACAAATGTTTTGCCCTCAGAACAGCCTCAGTTCATCAGGCATGAACTCTACAAGGTGTCGAAAGCATTCCACAGGGATGCTGGCCCATGTTGACTCCAATGCTTCACACAGTTATGTCAAGTTGGCTGGATGTCCTTTGGGTGGCGGACCATTCTTGATACACACCATCTCAATTGGGTTGAGGTCGGGTGATTGTGTAGGCCATTTCATCTGATGCAGTACTCCATCACTCTCCTTCTTGGTCAAATAGCCCTTACACAGCCTGGAGGTGTGTTGGGTCATTGTCCTGTTGAAAAAATGTATAGTGGGACTAAGCGCAAACCAGATGGGATGGCGTATCGCTGCAGAATGCTGTGGTAGCCATGCTGGTTAAGTGTGCCTTGAATTCTAAATAAATCACAGACACCAGCAAAGCACCCCCACAGCATCACACTTCCTCCTCCATGCTTCACAGTGGGAACCACACATGCTGAGATCATCCGTTCACCTACTCTGTGTCTCACAAAGACACGGCGATTGGAACCAAAAATCTCCAATTTGGACTCATCACACCAAAGGACAGATTTCCACCGGTCTAATGTCCATTGCTCGTGTTTCTTGGCCCAAGCAATTCTGTTCTTATTATTGGTGTCCTTTAGTAGTGGTTTGTTTGCAGCAATTCAACCATGAAGACCTGATTCACACAGTCTCCTCTGAACAGTTGATTTTGAGATGTGTTTGTTTCTTGAACTCTGCATTTATTTGGGCTGCAATTTCTGAGACTGATAGCTCTAATGAACTTATCCTCTGCAGCAGAGGTAACTCTGGGTCTTCCTTTCCTGTGGTGGTCCTCATGAAAGCCAGTTTCATCATAGCGCTTGATAGATTTTGTGACTGCACTTGAAGAAACTTTCAAAGTTCTTGACATTTTCCGAATTGACTGACCTTCATGTCTTAAAATAATGGACTGTCGTTTTTCTTAGCTTTTTTTGAGCTGTTCTTGCCAATATATGGACTTGGTCTGTTACCAAATAGGGCTATCTTCTGTATACCATCCCTACCTTGTCACAACACAATAGATTGGCTCAAACACATTAAGAAGGAAAGATATTCCACAAATAAAGAAAAGCCTTTGAATGAGTAGGTGTGTCCAAACTTTTGACTGGTACTGCATATAAAATATAACATAATAATGATTGTTTGTGCTGGCTTACATAGCTCAATAGACTGTCTGAATAGCCCAGGGAGAATCCGTCCTTCTGCAGGTCTGACAATCAGTGTGTGGGCGGTGAATTTAAAGACCTTGATGCGCCCACACCATAATGTTACTCCCTAAAGCAACAGACAGCCCTGGCTCTCTCTCTCTCTCTCTCTCTCTCTGGTTACTATCTTTTGGATAATATTTGCTCGAGCTGATTGCAAAAATAGAGGAGAGTGAATATGAAAATGTTCCATAAAACTTTACTTGCAAATTGAGAAAATAAATCAATACTTTCTTTTTGAATTACAGACATCAGCTTCCCATCAAAGGTTTCAACTGTCAGTGTTGTTAGTTGTACATCGTAATTTAGTGAGAGAAATAAAATAACTGCACCCAACATATTAAAAGACAATATATTTCCAAGCTTCCGTGATTGTACAGTTTGGCACCACCTTCACTCACACTGCATGCTTTAAAGTATAAACAGGGTGACAGCCAGAAAGGAGTAGCTAGTACATAGTGCGGACAGGGCCAGTATGGACCACAGCTGGGACTGCTCACTGCTAGTCAGCTAACTCAGTACATTTTTAAACACACAAAGTAGCAGCGGAAAACTTTGAAAGGCAATGGATACGTTTCAATTGCTTTTAGGAAGTAAACAAATTGTGACGCATCCGTTCAAAGTACCAAAAACAAAATGACCATGTTCCTGTCATGGGTCATACCTTGCACGGTCTTTAGCCAGGAATGTGTAGAAGAACAAAAGTACTTTATGTTGATATAAGCTTGGCCTGGGAGCAGCATGCATGCTAGTAGTCTGCTATCTGGTGCCATTGTCTTGGTGAGTGTTGGTGTCTTGGAGATATATTATAAAGTATTTTTACAAATAAACTGTCCATAACTATTTAAGAATTCAACCCAAAGTGAAAGCTGGAACTGTCTTGTATTACATATACCGTAGAGTTTTTGGAAGAGGCACAGTTAGACAAAGAGACGTTGCATTTACACTGAAACTCTAACAGAAACCATCCCTGTACTGCATAAACCATTAACTTTAGAAAGTATTCATACGCCTTAACTTATTCCACATTTTGTTGTGTTACAGACGAAATTCAAAATTGGTTAAATATATATTTTTCTAACCCTCCCCGATACACTCAACCCTCTCCAATTCGCCCCGACAGATCAACGGACGACACCACCCTCACACACCTGGACAAAGGAATGCATACTGTATGTGAGGATAATTTACTAAAGCTCGGCCTTCAACACCATTAGTGCCCTCTAAGCTCCCCACAAAGCTCACGGCCCTGGGACTGAACTCCTCCCTATACTCAAATCAAATGTTATTGGTCACATACACATATTTAGCAGATGTTATTGCGGGTGTAGCGAAATGCTTGTGTTCTTAGCTCCAACAGTTCTGTAAAATCTAACAACAATACATCAATCTAAAAGTAAGAAATATATAAATATTAGGACAAGCAAATGTCAGATTGGCATTGACTAACATACAGTAGAATAGAATAGAATAGAATACAGTATGTGTATATACAGTATATGTGTGTGTATATGTGATGAGTATAGCAGTATGTAAACATTATTAAAGTGGCTAGTGATTCCATGTCTATGTACACTACTGGTCAAAAGTTTTAGGACACCTACTCATTCAAGGGTTTTTCTTTATTTTGACTATTGTCAACATTGTAGAATAATTGTGAAGACATCACAACTATGAAATAACACTTATGGAATCATGTAGTTATCAAAAAAGTGTTAAATAAATCCAAATATATGTGTTGTTTGAGATTCTTCAAATAGCTACCCTTTGCATTGATGACAGCTTTGTACACTCTTGGCATTCTCTCAAGCAGCTTCACCTGGAATGCTTTTCCAACAGTCCTGAAGGAGTTCCCACATATGCTGAGCACTTTTTGGCTGCTTTTCCTTCACTCTGCGGTCCGACTCATCCTAAACCATCTCATTCTGGGATGGCGTATCACTGCAGAATACTGTGGTAGCCATGCTGGTTAACTGTGCCTTGAATTCTAAATAAATCACTGACAGTGTCACCAGCAAAGCACCCCACACAAGCAAGTCTGTTCTTATTGTTGGTGTCCTTTAGTAGTGGTTTGTTTGCAGCAATTCAACCATGAAGGCCTGATTCACATAGTCTCATCTGAACAGTTGATGTTGAAATGTGTCTGTTTCTTGAACTCTGAAGCATTTCTTTGGGCTGCAATTTCTGAGGCTGATAACTCTAATGAACTTATCCTGTGCAGCAGAGGTAACTCTGGGTCTTCCATTCCTGTGGTGGTCCTCATGAGAGCCAGTTTCATCATTGCGCTTGATGGTTTTTGGGACTGCACTTTCAAAGTTCTTGACATTTTCCGTATTGACTGACCTTCATGTCTTAAAGTAATGATGGACCGTCATTTATCTTTGCTTATTTGAGCTGTTCTTGTCATAATATGGACTTGGTCTTTTACCAAATAGGGCTACTCTCCCCCCCCACACACACACACTTTGTCACCAAACAACTGATCGGCTCAAACACATTAAGAAAATAAACTTTTAACAAGGCACACCTGTTAACTGAAATGCATTGTAGGTGACTACCTCATGAAGCTGGTTGAGAGAATGCCTAGAGTGTGCAAAGCTGTCAAAGGCAAAGGGTGGTTCTTTGAAGAATCTGAAATATAAAAATACATTTTGATTTGTTTAACACTGTTTTGGTTACTACATGATTCCTTATGTGTTATTTCATAGGTTTGTCTTTATTAGTATGCTGCAATGTATAAAATTGTACAAATTAAGAAAAACTCTTGACTGGTAGTGTACATAAGGCAACAGCCTCTAAGGTGCAGGGTTGAGTAACCGGGTGGTAGCCGGCTAGTGATGGCTATTTAACAGTCTCATGGCCTTGAGATAGAAGCTGTTTTTCAGTCTCTCGGTTGCAGCTTTTGATGCACCTGTACTGATCTTGCCTTCTCGGTGATAGCGGGGTGAACAGGCAGTGGCTTAGGTAGTTGTTGTCCTTGGTGATCTTTTTTGCCTTCCTGTGACATCGGGTGCTGTAGGTGTCATGGAGGGCAGGCAGTGTGCCCCCAGTGATGCGTTGGGCAGACCGCACCACCCTCTGAAGAGCCCTTCGGTTGTTGGCCTAGCAGTTGCCGTACTGTAGTTCTGTCAGTGTGGTCACTGGGTTCTTGGTCACCTCCCTGACCCAGTTTGGTCAGACGGGCAACTCTTGGCAGAGTCTGGGTAGTTCCAGATTTAGTAATTTTCCCAATGTTGGAGGCCACTGTGCTGTTGGAAAATGTCTATTAAAATGGTTTTATACCCTTCCCCAGATATATGCCTCATCACAATTCTACCTCGGACTTGGGGACTGTGAAGAGACCTCTTGTGGCATGTCTTGTGGGGCATGCATGGGGGCCCGAGCTGTGTGCCAGTAGTTTAGACAGACAGAACGGTGCATTCAACATGTCAATACCTCTCATAAACGAAAGTAGTGATGAAGTCAATCTCTCCTCCACTTTCAGCCAGGAGAGATGGACATGCATATTATTAATATTAGCTCTCTGTGTACACCCAAGGGCCAGCCGTGCTGCCCTGTTCTGAGCCAATTGCAATTTTCATGAGTCCTTTTTTGTGACACCTGACCACACGACTGA
Source organism: Oncorhynchus tshawytscha (assembly GCF_018296145.1). Lineage (NCBI taxonomy): Eukaryota > Metazoa > Chordata > Actinopteri > Salmoniformes > Salmonidae > Oncorhynchus > Oncorhynchus tshawytscha. The sequence continues at coordinate 52,342,321 of NC_056431.1, read as the reverse complement.
ACAGTAGGCAAGATTAAACAAAACTAGGGCCTGTAGGACCTGCCTTGTTGATAGTGTTGTTAAGAAGGCAGAGCATCGCTTTATTATAGACAGACTTCATCCCATCTTAGCTACTATTGCATCAGTATGTTTTGATCATGACAGTTTACAATCTAGTGTTACTCCAAGCTATTTAGTCATCTCAACTTGCTCAATTTCCACATTGTTTATTACAATGATTAGTTGAGGTTTAGGGTATAGTGAGTGTTTTGTTCCAAATACAATGCTTTTAGTTTTAGAAATATGTAGGGCTAACTTATTCCTTTGCCACCCACTCTGAAACTAACTGCAGCTCTTTGTTGAGTGTTGCAGTCATTTCAGTCGCTGTAGTTGCTGACGTGTATAGTTTTGAGTCATCCGCATACATAGAAACTCTGGCTTTACTCAAAGTCAGTGGCATGTCGTTAGTAAAAATTTTAAAAAGCAAGGGGCCTAAACAGCTACGCTGGGGATTTCCTGATTCTAACTGGATTATATTTGAGAGGCTTCCATTAAAGAACACCCTCTGTGTTCTGTTAGACAAGTATCTCTTTATCCACATCATAGCAGGGGGTGTAAAGCCATAACACATATGTTTTACCAGCAGCAGACTATGATCAATAATGTCAAAAGCTGCACTGAAGTCTAACAAGATAGCCCCCACAATCATTTTTATCATCAATTTCTCTCAGCCAATCATCAGTCATTTGTGTAAGTGCTGTGCTTGTTGAGTGTCCCTTCCCTATAAGCATGCTGAAATTCTGTTGTCAATTTGTTAACTGTAAAATAGCTGGTCAAACACAATTGTTTTTCATCCAGAAGTTTACTAAGGGTTGGTAACTTAGTAGACCATCCTTTTTTCTCTCGTTCACTCTCTTTCACTCTCTCTCTCACATACAAATACTTTTCTCTCTCTCTCTTTCACTTTTTCTCGCTCTGCCTCTCCTCTCTCTCTCTGTCTCTCTCTCTTTCTATCTCTCTCTCTCTCTGAAGGAGAGAGAGGAAAAGACTTGAGTCTTAGTTACACCATGCTGTAACTGTCCACCTCATGCTGACTGCGAGTTCACTCAGCGCAAAACACAATTAACTCTGAATGGGACGAGGCCCCTCGTTCAATACCAGGACAATACGTTGCTCAATGCACAGGATATGCTAAAGAGAAGGAGGATGGTAAGATACACACTACAGACATGCATGAATGAAAACATATCATTGTGGGTAAGCATGCATACAGACACTCACACATAATGTACACAATCATTTCTGAAGACTGCATCTCTGTGCGTCTGTAAATTAAAGTGTGTATGTGTGTAGGGTGGGCATAATTAGAAGGATGGAGGAGGGAGGGAGGGTGGGTGGTGGCATAGCACAGAGGGCTTAGTGGCAGCTGCCTGGAGTGACTGCAGGAGTGGGAGAGATGGAGGGGCAGGGAGCAAATGAGGGAGGGAGGGATGTAGGGCTTGCAGGAGGGAGGGTGGGAGCGTGGAATGGAGGGTGGGAGCAAAGGAGGGAGGTAAGGCTGGAAAGGGAGCGAGAGGGTCGGAGAGAGGTTTGCAAGTGCAGGAGCGAGTACGGGGCGGTAGGGAGGGAGGCTAACGGGGGAGTGAGCACGGAGGAGGGAGCGCAGGGGAGGGAGAGCTGGAGGATAGGGTGTGTGGCGTCCAAGCTAGGGCCCCAGCTGCCCGAGTGACAGGGTTAGTGGGTCTTGAGCCTCACAATAATCAGCTTTATTAGCGCTGCCTGCCGCTAAAACCAATTTACCAGCAGACTGAGGGATCAGACGGACCAGCTGGCTGGGCCAGTGCCTCCCTACAGCACACACACACACACACACACACACACAAAGAGCTATGTTTTACTATACTTTTGAGGACTTTTTGGGGACCAACAATTGAGTCCCATCCAAAATCTTAGCTTAACCACAAACCCCTAACCTTAACCCTTACCCTAATTCTAACCCTAACGCCAATACCCCATAATGTCCAAGTGGAATTGTGTTTTTTTAATTTTCTACAAATTAATACAAAATTAACGGCTGAAATGTCTTGAGTCAAGAAGTATTCAACCACTTTGTTAGGGCAATAATAAATACGTTCAGGAGTAAACATTTGCTTAACAAGTCACATAATAAGTTGCATGGACTCTGTGTGCAATTACAGTGTTTAACATGATTTTTGGATGACTACCTCATCTCTGTACCACACACATACAATTATCTGTAAGGTCCCTCAGCCGAGCAGTGGATTTCAAACACAGATTCAACCACAAAGACCAGGGAGGTTTTCCAAGGCTGCGCAAAGAAGGGCACCTATTAATAGATGGGTAAAATAAAAAAGCAGACATTGAATATCCCTTTGAGCATGGTGAAGTTATTAATTACACTTTATATGACCATTGTGATCAATTGTATGAACATTGTTTTAAGATGGTCATACTATGGATCATTTAGCTATTTGATATTGAATTTTAGGACCTCTGTAGGTATCAAAAAAACATAGCTGTTATAGCCCATAGATCCGCATTGAATTACACATTCTTAAGAGTAAAAAACAAATATCATAAGGAATAAGGTTTAAATGTCTTTCCTATATCAAGGAGATATAAAAACGATAAGGAAATATTTTAGTTTTTTGGACACATTTAACCCCTTTGTTAGGGGGGACACGAAACTACTTCCATACTTTTTTTTTACCAGTACCAAATCAAATCAAACTTTATTTGTCACATACGCCGTGAAATTCTTACTTATAAGCCCTTAACCAACAGCGCAGTTCAAGAAAGAGTTAAGAAAATATTTACCAAATAAACTACAGTAAAAAATAATAAAAAGTAACACTAATGAGGCTATATAGATGTCTGGTGGCCATTTGATTAATTGTTCAGCATTCTTATGGCTTGAGGGTAGAAGCTGTTAATTAAGGAGCCTTTTGGTCGTTGGCGCTCCGGTACAGCTTGCCGTGCGATAGCAAAGAAAACAGTCTATGACTTGGGTGACTGGGGTCTTTGACAATTTGTTAGGCTTTCCTCTGACACCGCCTAGTATATAGGTCCTGGATGGCAAGAAGCTTGGTTCCAGTTGTCATGACGTTGGCCTCTTTGGGTATAGCAAGCCCCATCCCCCTCTCCCTGCCTCCCCCTTTCCTCCTTCAACTAGGTTGCTGTGGTCAGAGAGACGTCGTAAATTCCTGAGGATCTCCTCATGGACACACAGTATAGATTTTAGAGGACAAAGGAAATCCTCCCACCTCACAGAACTTGAGGTATGAACAAATTTCATGTTCCGGAGAAACTTTAAAAGATCGGTGAAGAATCCAGTTGCGAACTGGTCCGTTTGTCACAACTTGGGGAAGCTCATGGGAGACGGTGTGGCCACATTACCATAACGCTGTTTATATAATAGCCTCAGATATGAGGTTTACATGTAATTGTTGTATAAGATGAATGAGTGAGTATGATACTGTTTGTATAATTGTGTAATATGATTTTGGACTGTTTAATGAAGAAAAATACAATTCCCTTTTTGATTTGAACTAAATCAGAGGACCGCCCCTCAGCCCAGTTAGGGTCAGGCCTCCTGGGACAGACCTTTTTCGGCCCTTCCGAATAAAACCCCCACTCGGGTTTTCGATCAGCAGACCGAGCTTACTTCAATTATGAGATGGCTAAAGGTTGCAGATCATATTTTTCTCCATTAGGAGAGTACAAAGGTTGTAGACCATTGCTGAATCTTTGAACCATACCACGTGGTTAAACTCTTAGACTATCGATACCGACAGAATAAGAACAAGTCTTTGATATTAATTACTAGTCTGCAGCTAGGAATTCGGTGTCATTGAACGCGAAGAACGACAACCGCCAAAACATCCATTCTATGGATGTAAATATATATATATATATTGATTGCAATTGTTCCCGAATGAGTGAGTGTTCATGTGCAAAGGATTATCATTTCAATTGTTATAATTATCACTCTGTAGTGACTTCTTAGTCGACCCCCACTTCCCCTTTTGTCTAACAAGCCACCATGCCGGTTTAGCCCACTAGGGCACATTCTCCTATCATTTCATGTAACCACATTTACCTTGTTTGTTTATGCATTTCTGTGAATTACTTAGTTAGTAATAAATAAATGATTTAAGACAATTGATGTATGGATGACTCATAGTGAAGACTGGGTTTGTGCAGATTTACAACGTTTGGAATGAGACTAACGTGAGGTACAGTAAATCATTCATTAATCAGAAGACTATGAATCAGATATGAAAATATCTGAAAGGTTATATTAGGAAATTATTTTTTCTTGGTGCCCCGACTTCCTAGTTAATTAGTTACATGATTAATCAGTTGATCACGTAATAGTAATTACAGAGAATCTTTGATAAAAACTATAAGTCTTCAGTTAATGATAGCAAAAACATGACACAGTGATGTACTGGGCCATACGCATTACCCTCTGTAGCACCTTGCGGTCAGATGCCGAGCAGTTGCCATACCAGGCAGTGATGCAACCGGTCAGGATAGGCTGTCTCATCGTTGTCGGTGATCAGGCCTACCCCTGCTGTGTCATCAGCAAACTTAATGATGGTGTTGGAGTCATGTTTGGCCACACAGTCATGGGTGAATACAGGAGGGGACTAAGTACACACCCATGAGGGGCCCTAGTGTTGAGGATCAGCATGCAGACATGTTGTTGCCTGCCCTTACTACCAAGCCTGTCAAGAAGTCCAGGATCCAGTTGCCGAGGGAGGTGTTTAGTCCTATGGTCCTTAGCTTAGTGATGAGCTTTGTGAGCACTATGGTGCTGAACACTGAGATGTAGTCAATGAACAGCATTCTCACATAGGTGTTCCTTTTGTCCAGGTGAGAAAGGGCAGTGTGGAGTGCGATTGAGATTGCGTCATCTGTTGGGGCGGTATGCGAATTGGAGTGGGTCTAGGGTATCCGGGGGGATGCTGTTGATGTGAGCCATGAGCAGCCTTTCAAAGCACTTCATGACTACCAACATGAGTGCCACGGGGTGGTAATCATTTAAGCAGGTTACCTTCGCTTCCTTGGGCACAGGGACTATGGTGGTCTGCTTGAAACATGTAGTTATTACAGACTCGGTCAGGGAGAGTTTGAAAATGTCAGTGAAGACACTTGCCAGTTGGTCCGCGCATGCTTTGAGTGAATGTCCTGGTATTCCATCTGCCCCTGCGGCTTTATGAATATCAACCTATTTAAAGGTCTTGCTCAGATTGGTTACCGAGAGCGTTATCACACAGTCGTCCAGAACAGCTGGTGTGCTCATGCATGCTTCAGTGTTGGTTAACTCGAAGCGAGCATAAATGGCAATTAGCTTGTCTGGTAGGCATGCATCACTGGGCAGCTCGCACAATGGAGCACACCATTGTGTTTATGAGAATCTCCACTTTCCATATTCGGGTCATATCAGTTTGTAGGCTAAACAGTTCAGACGGTACAGACAGAAGATGGCTTGTGGGGCCATAGAGCAAAATGGACGGTGTTCGTTAACAGACGTTACAGATGTTTTCGGGAGAAGACTGATTTTCAGGATGTCTCATGACCTGACAAACACCACTGCACCTTCCACTGCAGAATTGGGCTGACATAGACGGATGAAGTGGATTGAGAGGCAGCCCATACAAAAAATAGATATTTCTAGCTTAAACTGACAGATTTTGATGGGTATTGTTTTATTATGTTACTTAGATTGACGCACCGGTTCGTCAATAGACTCTTCAAGATGAATGGCTGTGATAGGAGAAAACTGCGTATGCATCAACAACATTGTAGTTACTCCACAATACTAACCTAATTGACAGAGTGAAAAGTAAGCCTGTACATAATACAAATATTCCAAAACATGCATCCTGTTTGCAATAAGGCATTAAAGTAATACTACAAATAATGTGGCAAAGCAATAACTTTTTTGTCCTGAATACAAAGTGTTACGTTTGGGGCAAATCCAATGCAACACATTACTGAGTACCACTCTCCATATTTTCAAGCATAGTGGTGGCTGCATCATGTTATGGGTATGCTTGTAATCATTGAGGACTAGGGAGTTTTCAGGATAAAAACAGAGTGTAGGCAAAATCCTAGATGACAACCTAGTTCAGCCTACTTTCCACCAGACAGTGGGAGATTAATTCACCTTTCAGCATGACAAAAACCTAAAACAGAAGGCCAAATCTACACTGGAGTTGCTTTCGATGAAGACAGTGAATCTTCCTGAGTGGCCGAGTTACAGTTTTACATAAATCTACTTGAAAATCTATGCCATGAGCTGAAAATTGTTGTCTAGCAATGATCAACAACCAATTTGACAGAGATGGAAGAAATTTGAAAAGAATAATGGGCAAATGTTACACAATCCAGGTGTGGAAAGCTCTTAGAGACTTACCCAGAAAGACACACAGCTGTAATTCCTGCCAAAGTATTGACTCCTGAGTGTGAATACTTATGTAAATGAGATATTTCTGTATTTCCCTTTCAATACATTTTCTAAAATTCGAAAAACATGTTTTCACTTTGTCATTATGGGGTATTATTTGTAGATGGGTGAGAAAAAAAAAATTGAATCTATTTTGAAGGGGTATGAATACTTTCTGAAGGCACTGTATATAGTAAAACATGTACACACACACACACCCTCCACCCTAAAGTCCAGTTCACCACACAAAACACCACAACAACCTACATTACCTGCCAATTAATGCCCTCATTGTCATACATTAAGTACCAGGCAGGTCCAACATGGTTCGGCAGAAACATACATACACTACTAATCCTAATTACTCATATTAATTTACTCTAATGATTTTGATTTACTTGAAGAGTTTGGAAAGTAGTGTTCCTTATATTAATTGTCACTATGCGAGACATGTCATTATTATTTCAGGAAATTATTTACATCTTTATAGCCTATATTCAATGGTAATTATGAAGTGAGAGTGCTGACCATCACCAATAATATGTTTGGGAACACTAGATAGCCTTGTCCTCATTCAACCCGCCCAGCTACAACTAAGTAGTTCTAGCTCCAGTTCTCCCATTTGACCGAACAAACACACACACACACACACACCTTGAGGTAATGAGCCCACAATCCTGACAGTGACCCCACATGGGATGACCTCACACTATTTTCTTGAGCACTGCCAGCCACTTAACAGTTTTGTGGAGAAAGAAAGATAACGCCATATTAGCGAGAGAGCCCAGTAGGTTACATGAGACACCAAGACAGTGGCCCAGAACTTTACGAAGTCTTAAGTCATTTTCCTGTCTGAGAGAAAGGGAGAGAACAAAAGAGAGAGGTTAATTTCTCTTTACTGCTGCTCTGCCATCTCAGCCTCAACCTCAGCTTCAGCGTCAGCCACAACATTTAGATACAGACCTGCCTCTCCTCTCCCAAGTGGGTTGCAAGGCCAGATTAGCCAGAAAGGGCAAGTGAAAAACAGGACACACATGATCATTCGATAATAGACTTGACTGTCTGGCTCTGGGAAGTTTTCAACACTTGTGTCTGGATGCTGTTGACTATTATAACTCCAAGGATGAGTGACCCTCTCGTGGTACATGTTATATAATGTCAAAGTACAATCATTAAAAAGTTATTGTGGGGAAAGAACATGTTCCCATCCCCCACCCAACCCCAACTCTGTGAAGAAATATACTGTTACAGATCTTGAATACATCCTTGCACAGCTCCTGTGTGTGTGTGTGTGTGTGTGTGTGTGTGTGTGTGTGTGTGCGTGCGTGTAATCCCTTGCAGGCAGGGCGCTGCTGAACTGAACAGAGATCCTTCAGGTCTTCAGGAGACCAGATCCCACTTAATCCACAGTTAACGGCTGTTTAAACAACCTCCTAAATGTAAACTGGGCTGACTATACCTGTTTCAATGGCAGGCATTTAGTTCATGCAAAAACAGACTGTGTGTGAGAGCCTCTGGGGTCTCTGAGACAGGACATTTAACGTGTGTAAGAAGGCAGCCATTATCAGCACAGCACAATGACACAATTCACACTGCAACTACACTGACCTGTTTTAGCCCATTTGGTTCACATCAGCTTCAGTCTATGTGCTGCTTGCTGATGATTATTTGATTGGAATATATTGTTAGTTGAGGCCCCGAAGAGTTTCCCTAGAGCCTAGTGTAGTCAGATTGAGGCAAACTTGATAGCGGTTTTGGTTTCATCCTTCATGATAGTGACTGTTTTGTTATGAAAGTGTTGTAGTCAGATGACTCCAGTGAGTACACAGTGTGTGAGCAAGGGTAAGAAAGAAATAGAGAAATGTGTGTGTGTGTTAACGGTTGGGTGCGCGTTTTTGCTACTCTCTCACCCAACGTATGTGTCTACCATCCTCACGCAGCGTGGGGTCCAACGGCAGCTAGGCCTTGGAGGAGATCAGGAGGAGTGACAGCAGCCGTAGCAGAAGCAGACACATTAACACGTGGGGAAAGCAAACACAACACTCTATAACAGTCTGTAACACACACACATACACTCTGGCGTAACCCTTGCAAGGCAGAGGGGCTCATGCACTCGTCATCTCACACCTACAGTATGTCTAATTTGTTTTTATAATGTTGACAGTTACCCTCCTTTTTTATTTCCACATTTAGGAAGCAAAGTATTTGTGTTGTCCAATCTACATGAGTAGCAGGTGAGTCTGACAGACAATATAGTTGTCATGCATCTAATTAGCCTATTTCTCAGCCGTGCCGAAGGTAGCCTGTGCTGTCCTCCTCAACCTAATTGGCTATCAAGTTTTAAAAAAGTTAGGTTAATCAGCTCGGACTCAGATGGAGAGTGAGTACGTTGTTCAAGATGGATCAACAAAAGGCAAGTGGTGCACAAAGATGCTGCAAAAAAGCTTTGTCTGATCACGCTTGTGTCAAATTACTGAAGAAAACCACATCAGCAAAGCTACCACCTCATCCTGGACTGATGAAACACCATCACAGGTGTAGGCTAGTAAAGCCTACTTTATGTAGCAGCTGGTACTAGCTGCCTCCCAGTCCTGACAGAGACCTCACTGCCTGGGACCGGCAATGACAGTAGCCTTGCTCCTCTTCTTCCTCCCCTCAAGAATAGTGACAGTTCCTTTAGTGAGTGTGCCAGCCCTCCTTCTCCTCCTCCTCTCCCAGAAAACTAAGCTGACGACTACCAGAGACCCAACTGAGCTCATGAGAGCGACCCCCTTCTATGAACACTGGTAAGTCTACAAGTGATGAGAAGGGTGATGAGACGTATAGCCCCGACAGCGGGGAGTCCGAGTTCCAATGTGTATTATAAATAGGCTACCAGCTAAATACTGTATATACTGTAGCTATAGGTAGGCTAGTAGGCTAGACAGCATTGTCTGCATAATGAAACTAAGCTATTGGAATGATTGTAATATGTGGCATTAATAGACTGGTTTTTACACAGCACAAACTTTCTATTTATGCTGCGAGAGGACGGCTAAGGTAGGCTATAGGCCTACAGGACAGTTGTATATTCAAAACATATGTAGATTGGTTATTGAGTATCCTGTCGCATTGAAAATTCTATTTACAATCTGAGTGTTTGAATTTACCACTTTAATTACTGAATAAGTAAATACATTATTGCTGCCAGCCAGCATTCTAAATAGCAACAATGCGAAACCGTAGGCCTATAGCTTGGTGAAACGTACACGTTAGACTTAACATCAGAAAATGACTACCAAATAAAAATAAACATGTATCCATTAAAGCAAAACTATAAGCTATTACAAGCACTAGCACCACATAATCTGATAGCCTAACGATAGGCAAATGGTCCGCGGATGCTTTGCAAATCCGGACTCCGACTTTGCTTTGCGGGAGGGGTGGTATTCAGACCCCTTGACTTTTTCCACATTTTGTTATATTACAGCCTTATTCTAAATTGATTACATCGTTTTTTTCCTTCATCAATCTACACACAATACTCCATAATGACAAAGCAAAAACAGGCTTTTAGAAAATGTTGCAAATGTATTACACATTTTTTTTAAAGGAAAATATCCCATTCAGACCATTTACTCAGTACTTTGTTAGAAACCTTTGGCAGCGATTACAGCCTCAAATCTTCCTGATGTTGATGCTACAAGCTTGGCACACCTGTATTTGGGTAGTTTCTCCCATTCTTCTCTGAAGATCCTCTCAAGCTCTGTCAGGTTGGATGGGAGGCATCGCTGCACAGCTATTTTCAGGTTTCTCCAGAGATGTTCAGAGGGTTCAAGTCCAGGCTCTGGCTGGGCCACTCAAGGACATTCAGAGACTTGTCCCGAAGCCACTCCTGCGTTGTCTTGGCTCTGTGCTTATGGTCATTGTCCTGTTGGAAGGTGAACCTTTGCCCCAGTCTGAGGTCCTGAGGGCTCTGCAGCAGGTTATAATCAAGGATTTCTCTGTACTTTGTTCCGTTCATCTTTCCCTCGATTCATCTTTCCCTCATCCCCACAGCAAGAGGATGCTACCACCATGCTTCCCCATAGGGATGGTGCCAGGTTTCCTCCAGACGTGACACTTGGCATTCAGGCCAAAGAGTTCAATCTTGGTTTGATCAGAACAGAGAATCTTGTTTCTCGTGGTCTTAGAGTCCTTTAGGTGCCTCTTGGCAAACTCCAAGCGGACTGTCATCTGCCTTTAACAGAGGAGTAGCTCCATCTGGCCACTCTACCATAAAGGCATTATTGGTGGAGCGCTGTAGACATGGTTATCCTTCTGGAAGGTACCATCGAGTTGTTGGTCACCTCCCCTGATTGCTAAGTTTGGCCGGGTGGACAGCTCTAGGAAGAGTCTTGGTGGTTCCAAACATCTTCCATTTTAAGAATGATGGAGGCCACTGTGTTCTTGGGGACCTTCAATAATGCAGAACATTTTTGTTACCCTTCCTCAAATCCGTGCCTCAACTCAATCCTGTCTCGGAGCTCTATGGACAATTCCTTCGACCTCATAGCTTGGGTTTTGCTCTGACATACACTGTCAACTGTGGGACCTTATATAGACTGTTGTATGCCTTTCCAAATCATGTTCAATCAATTGAATTTACCACAGGTGGAATCCAATCAAGTTGTAGAAACATCTCAAGGATGATCAATGGAAACAGGATGTACCTGAGCTCAATTTCGAGTTGCATAGCAAAGGGTCTGAATACTTATGTAAATAAGGTATTTCAGTTTTTAATTTTTAATTCTAAGAACCTGTTTTCTATTTGTCATTATGGGCTATTGTGTGTAGATTTAATCCATTTTGAAATATGACAGTAACGTAACAAAATGTGGAAAAGTCAAGCGGTCTGAATACTTTCCGAATGCAATGTATGTGACTGATGCATCTGTCCACAGCTCTGCCTTAACCCCAGCCTGTCCCATATCTCGCTCATACGAACGGCCAAGGTGGACACATGAGTTAGGCTACAGTACAATGCTGTTACCACTGGCAGAGTGTGAGGTGTGCACAAGTTTAATACTTAATAAGTATTAGGAGACTGTCGGTGGGGATTCACCTCGGCTATTCCCTTCTGAGGATCTTAATTGTATCTGCTAGCGTGGGTTAGCTGGCAGCTCCAGGAGCTGAGGTACACTGCTTTCCTAGACTGGCCAAGGCTGCATCCAAAATGTCTCCCTACATAGTGAAATACTTTTGACCAGGGCCAATAGGGTGACATTTGGGACACACCCCCTACCTGGCCTGACCAGTTGTCCTAGGGAGTTATGAAGAGTCAGGAGGGTTGGGTCTGAAGGGATAAGGGAGTATTACTGCCCAACATTCTCACTACACAACAATGGAGATGTATTGCTTTCTAGGTAATAAGGGTTTGGTCAAGTTTCCAATTACAATAACTTTGTAAAGAGATGAGAGTGTATCCAATATGAAGCTGAATGAAATACAACCCAACTAGCACATTTGGTTCCTTTGAAGTTGTGGGAATTTATGTTTTTGGTTTCACATTGGTTGTGGAAATGAAGCTATACGTTTCCTGACCGATAAAACGGAAAACATTTTTTAACGTTCTGAGAATAGAAGGGAACATTTTTCAGAGAGGTTCTGAGAACGTTTTACTCTGGTTCCTTGAAAGTTTTCCTTTAACACATGGAAGTGTATTTCCTTAGGCATTAATCATGGAAACAGATACAAAAAATGATTGACACTCATCAGAGTCTTCTGTTCTTCATCCATGGAATTAGTCCACTGTGCCACTGAGATGGAACTAGCAAGCCAAGTCTATTCAAACAGATCCCATTTAAAAGGAAACAAGCAGTCATTAAGATCAGGTGTGGCCACTAATTGGAATGTTGGAACGTTTTCTTAATGTTCTCGGAACAATTTGAGAACATGACTTTAAATAGAACTATGATACAAACTGTAGGAAACTATGCTGATGTACTGAAATTCCCATAGAAGATAGTGTTTTCTTAACATTCTCTGAACTATTTGGGAACATTCCCAATGTCAAACTAGTTGGAGAACATTCCTAGAACATAACCAAAATGTTTATTAAATGTAACCATTTTTGAACTTTTAGGAAATGTTCTGTTAGAGTAATGAAATACCAAGAAAATAAATGCTTTTTTAAAGTTTCTTAAATGTGCTGAGAATATTCCAAATCCAAGCAACTCTCCCAGAAGGTTGTGGGAAGGTTGTATGCAAAATAACCATAGAACAACCACTCTCTCACCAAGCACCAAGACAGGGGTTCTTAAACCTTTTCAGCTCGAGACCCAAATGAGAACTTGACCATCATACAACAACGCAATTTACGAAGAAATAGTGTTTATTATAGATGTATTCTCATAACTCACGACGCACCTCTCACATGCCCAGGGCCCGCTTTGGGTCCTGACCCATAGTTCAAGAAACCCTACTCTAAGAAACATATGGTTCTCCGAATGTTATGTGCTAGCTGGGAAGTGACCGACTCCATTCATAGAGGGCACAGTTTCAGGCTCCTCTCCTCTCCTGCAATGAAAGATAGATGTCAAGAACATAAGCCTACATTGTATAACACTGTTGGCATAACACTGTTTGTGCCCCAAATGGCACCCTATTCCCTATATAGTGCACTACTGTTGACCAGAGCCCATAAAGGCCCATAGGGTTCTGGTCAAAAGTAGTGCACTATATAGGGAATAGGGTTCCATTTGAAACGCATTAACTGTTTTGTGGATAGAACAGAAACTGTGCTGTGTCGACTCAGCCTAGTGTTGGTGTAGTGATACCCCAATGTCCTCAGGGAGGTAACACACACTAGCATGACATATCTCTCGGAGGAGTTGCAGAGTTATAGAAATCAGAAATATGCAGCATGTCATGACTTAAACCTGGGACAATACCTTTATAGTTCACATGTTATCGATACGACAGGGAAACACAATGGGATGAGTGGCCAAATCACATTATGGGAAATATAAACTGGGCACTGGTTCTCTGCAGGGAAGACCTTTTGGCCTCTTGTACCATTGGAACAGAGTAGAGAAAGAACACACAGTTATTGGAACATAATTGACCATTCGTTGAGCCATGCCCCTTGGTTACTGTTGCAACCTCTGCCAACATTTTCCCAGGAAGCCCAATTCCCATGCAAAACCACTGGAGAACACCCCTCACAATGATCTCAATCTGTGTATGTAATACGTAGAACCTTAGAACCTCTCGGGGACAGAGAAGTCAAAAGAAGTCAAACTGCCTAAGGCTACATTTTAATTGATCTCCCTGTTGTAGATGAGAAACACTAAAAGACACTCAGAAATACTGAGAAACACTGTAGCTCTACCCCACTATCGATAACAGGGCCAATAGATGGCAGGTGAAGATGGAGCTATGACAACATTGCAATAAGAGACCACCTCTGGCAGCTGGCCAGATCTCTTTCTTCAGTCCCCTTCTGCAAATAAAGTGGTGATATTTAGTATTCTGCAATGCAAACGCCCTAAAGGCATCTGGATAATAATTGAGGGCCAGGGGTACCCCTTCAGTCTGTTCTCAGCTATCAATCAAACAAAGCATGGTGATGAATAGCAAAATCAGAAGCATGTAAAGAATATAAATACTTTAGGCCTACTTGTTATGTTGTGAGATATTTTGACCTGACTGCATCTGTAGCCTACATCACCATGTGTTGTCAGTGCTTGACATGGCCTGGCTCCTCGTAGAATATTGGCTATAAAATGTTACATTAAAATTACCAGCACCGAATGGATTTATTTACCCATATTTTACTAGGGAAGTTGACTGAGAACATATTCTCTCTTATTTCAACCACCTGGGGAAGAGTTACAGGGGAGAGAAGAGGAAATGAAAGATCCAATTGGAAGCTGGAGATTGGGAGTTTAGCCAGGGGTTAATTGCAATGTGATCTTCTTACGATAAGTGCAATGGGATCTTTAGTAACCACAGAATGTCTGGACACCCATTCTTACATCCCATCAGAAAGATAGCACCCTTTTCAGGGCAATGTCCCCTTCACTGCTCAGGAACATTGGGATCTCCTTAGACTAGAGGACCTCCAACATCACTTTCAGCAGCATCTATTGTCCCATCCAGGAACCGACCGTAGCTTCAGAAGCAAGCCAGCAGTGAGATGCAGGGTGATATGCTGCCGGCATGAGTACCATTTTTAGAGTACTCTAAAATTAGTATGGTTGTGTACTTTTTTGGTGTACTTTTATAGTTGAGATGATTGTTTGTGCTCATCATAAGGACAGCCCCATTGCCCTTAGTTTGGAGGAACAAACATTTTCTATTTAATCCACGTGTTCCCATCTGGAACATTGTCTTCCTCATAAACCAGACTTTCCCAAATACAAATCAATCAGCTTTGCTCAAAAACAAGGTCCTGGAAAGCAGAAAAATGAAAGTGCAACAAAAATCCAGTAAACAAACAAACAGGGAGTGCATACATAAATACCAGAATATGAAACAGCTTAGCAGTCATTCATCGTATTTTTTAGAAAGATTACCAATCTCTGTCTGACCAGCAGCCGGTTAATGTTCCGCACAGATTATAGCAGTGATTTTATTTTTGCGGGATTAAGCTTTGGTTGACGGTAGAACTGCTGTTTGAGTGAGTGATGCGCAGTCACACATGCACGGACGTACACGCACTAACACACACACACAGATGTTGCTATTAGACACTAAGGAGGTTATTTGTCATCATGGAGTCACAGCTTGGAGGCTGTGAAGAGTAGAGAGATCATGCAGTCTGTCAAGACTCTGGTACCGCTATAATGGGATTTACTGTCATTAATTAAGCTAGGAGTCATATTAGAATGTAGGCCAGCTACTGTATCTGGGTAGCTTGGTCAACAGTATAAATCTTCCATTCCAAGGTCCATAGAGCTGTTGTAACGGTTCTCTTGTGGTGAAGGACAGTCGGACCAAAATGCAGCGTGATGATGATTCATGATATTTTAATGAAGGAAAAAACTATACATGAAGAAACTACGAAATAATGAAATGTGAAAACCGAAACAGCCCTATCTGGTGCAAACACAGAGACAGGAACAATCACCCACAAACACACAGTGAAACCCAGACTACCTAAATATGGTTCCCAATCAGAGACAATGACTAACACCTGCCTCTGATTGAGAACCATATCAGGCCAGACATAGAAATAGACAAACTAAACATGTAACATAGAATGCCCACTCAGCTCACGCCCTGACCAACCAAAACATAGAAACATACAAAGCAAACTATGGTCAGGGTGTGACAGTAGTACCCCCAAGGTGCGGACTCCGGCCGCAAAACCTGAACCTATAGAGGAGGGTCTGGGTGGGCATCTGTCCGCGGTGGCGGCTCTGGTGCTGGACGTGGCCCCCACTTCACCGTAGTCTTAGTCCCCCACCTTGTCCGCTTTCGTGACCTCCTAACCACGGCAACCCTACTTAATAACACGGGACAGAGGGGCAGCTCGGGACAGAGGGGCTCTTCAGACTCCGGCAGCACAGGAGAGGAGGAAGGCTCTGGCAGATCCTGGCTGACTGGCGGATCTGGAAGAGTCTGGCTGACTGGCGGATCTGGAAGAGTCTGGCGGATCTGGAAGAGTCTGGCAGTCCTGGAAGAGTCTGGCAGACTGGCGGATCTGGAAGAGTCTGGCTGACCTGGAAGAGTCTGGCGGATCTGGAAGAGTCTGGCTGACTGGCGGATCCTGGCTGACTGGCAGATCTGGAAGAGACTGGCGGATCTGGAAGAGTCTGGCTGACTGGCGGATCTGGAAGAGTCTGGCTGACTGGCGGATCCTGGCAGACTGACGGCTCTGGCTGCTCCATGCTGACTGGCGGCTCTGGCTGCTCCATGCTGACTGGCGGCTCTGGCTGCTCCATGCAGACTGGCAGCTCTGGCGGCTTCTTGCAGACTGGCAGCTCCTTGCAGACTGGCCGCTCCTTGCAGACTGGCCGCTCCTTGCAGACTGGCCGCTCCTTGCAGACTGGCCGCTCCGGCTGCTCCATGCAGGCTGGCAGCTCCGGCTGCTCCATGCAGGCTGGCAGCTCCGGCTGCTCCATGCAGGCTGGCAGCTCCGGCTGCTCCATGCAGGCTGGCAGCTCCGGCTGCTCCATGCAGGCTGGCAGCTCCGGCTGCTCCATGCAGGCTGGCAGCTCCGGCTGCTCCATGCAGACTGGCAGCTCCATGCAGACTGGCAGCTCTGGCTGCGCTAAACAGGCAGGAGACTCCGGCAACACTGTAGAGGCGGAAGGCTCTGGCAGCGCTAAACAGGCGGGAGACTCCAGCAGCGCAGGAGAGGAGGAAGGCTCTGGCAGCGCTGGAGAGGCGAGGCGCGGCCTGATGCGTGGTGCTGGCCCTGGTGGTACTGGGCCGAGGACACGCACAGGAAGCCTGGTGCGGGGAGCTGCCACCGGAGGGCTGGTGTGTGGAGGTGGTACTGAGTAGACCGGACCGTGCAGGCGCACTGGAGCTCTTGAGCACCGAGCCTGCCCAACCTTACCTGGTTGAATACTCCCGGTCGCTCTGCCAGTGCGGCAAGGTGGAATAGCCCGCACTGGGCTATGCAGCGAACCGGGGACACCGTGCGCAAGGCTGGTGCCATGTAAGCCGGCCCAAGGAGACGCACTGGGGACCAGATGCGTAGAGCCGGCTTCATGGCATTTGGCTCAACGCTCAATCTAGCCCGGCCGATACGCGGAGCTGGAATATACCGCACCGGGCTATGCACCCGCACTGGGGACACCGTGCGCACCACTGCATAACACGGTGCCTGCCCGGTCTCTCTAGCCCCCCGGTAACCACAGGAAGTTGGCGTAGGTCTCCTACCTAGCGTCGCCATGCTCCCCCAAGACATTTTGGGGCTGACTCTCGGGCTTCCATCCGCTTTGCCGTGCTGCCTCCTCATACCTGCGCCTCTCAGCTTTCGCCGCCTCCAGTTCTTCTTTGGGGCGACGATATTCTCCAGGCTGAGCCCAGGGTCCTTCACCGTCCAGTTCGTCCTCCCATGTCCATTCCTTCTCTTGCTGCACCTTGGGGCGGCTACACTCCCCTGGTTTAGCCCAGGGTCCTCTCCCGTCGATGATTTCCTCCCAAGTCCAGAAATTCTTGTCACGCTGCTCCTGCTGCTGCTGTTGCCTGTTACCACGCCGCTTGGTCCTGTGTTGGTGGGTGATTCTGTAACGGTTCTCTTGTGGTGAAGGACAGTCGGACCAAAATGCAGCGTGATGATGATTCATGATATTTTAATGAAGGAAAAAACTATACATGAAGAAACTACGAAATAATGAAATGTGAAAACCGAAACAGCCCTATCTGGTGCAAACACAGAGACAGGAACAATCACCCACAAACACACAGTGAAACCCAGGCTACCTAAATATGGTTCCCAATCAGAGACAATGACTAACACCTGCCTCTGATTGAGAACCATATCAGGCCAGACATAGAAATAGACAAACTAGACATGTAACATAGAATGCCCACTCAGCTCACACCCTGACCAACCAAAACATAGAAACATACAAAGCAAACTATGGTCAGGGTGTGACAGCTGTGGTCAAATATAGTATACTACAGGGAATAGAGTGCAATTTATACTGAACAAAAATAGAACTGCTACATGTAAACACAAAATGTTGGTCCCATGTTTCATCAGCTAAAGTAAAAGATCCCAGAAATGTTCCATATGCACAAAATGCTCTCAAATTTTGTGCACACATTTGTTTACATCTCTGTTAGTGAGCATTTCTCCTTTGCCAAGATAATCTGTCCACCTGACAGGTGTGGCATATCATGAAGCTGATTAAACATCATGATCATTACACATGTGCACCTTATGCTGGACAATTACCTTTCACTCTAAAATATGTTGACTGTAGGAACGTCCACCAGAGCTGTTGCCAGATAACTGAATGTCAATATCTCTATCACAAGTAGCCTCTGACGCCATTTTAGAGAATTGGCAGTATGTCCAAACGGCCTCACAACTGCATACCCTGTGTAACCCTCCAGCCCAGGGCCTCCACATCCGGCTTCTTCGCCTGCGGAATCATCTGAGACCAGACACCCGGACAGCTAATGAAACTGAGGAGTATTTCTGTCTGTAATAAAGCCCTTTTCTGGGGAAAAACACATTCTGATTGGCTGGGCCTGGCTCCCCAGTGGGTGGTTCTACTGTATGCCCTCCCAGGTACAACCATGGCTGCCCCCAGCCCAGTCATGTGAAATCCATAGATTAGGGCCTCATTTATTTATTTAGTTGACTGATATAGTTATATGAACTGTAACTCAGTAAAATTATTGAAATTGTTGCATGATGCATTTATATTTATGTTCAGTAATATATTTTTTAAAATATATTCTCTATAAAACTGCTATTAAGTAAAGTAAGTAGCCTTGCATGAGCCGGAAAGGCTTCTGCTCTCACGAGCCAATCTCCTGTTTCTGTAGCGTGAGGCAGCTTGATGTACAAGTACACCCCATGAACAGGACACATCGGGTCCCATTTTCAGATTCTTTGGTATGACTCGGCCGGGAATCAAACTCCCAACCTTTCAATCTCAAGGCAGACAATCCACAGAGTTGGTAAAGCCACTAGCCACTAAGTGATTAAATGTGTTATTTAATTTAACCTTTATTTTGACAGGGAAGACGTATTGAGAATTAGGTCTCTTTTACAAATGTGCCCTGTGCTTTCAACATACTGTGCAATCAGAAAGTATTCAGACCCCTTGACTTTTTCCACATTTTGTTACGTTACAGCCTTATTCTAAAATGGATTAACTCATTTTTCCCTCATTAATCTACACACAATACCCCATAATTACAAAGTGGAAACAGGTTTTTTGAAAATGTTGCAAATATATTTTAAAAAATGTAGTCAGACCCTTTGCTATGAGATTTGAAATTGAGCTCAGGAGCATCCTGTTTCCATTGATCATCCTTTAGATGTTTCTACAACTTTATTGGAGTCCACCTGTGGTAAATTCAAATGATAGGAAATTATTTGGAAAGGCACACACCTGTCTATATAAGGTCCCATAGTTGACAGTGCATGTCAGAGCAAAAACCAAACCATGAGGTCGAAGAAAATGTTCGTAGAGCCCCGAGACAGGTGTTGAGGCACAAATATGGGGAAGGGTACCGAAAACTTTCTGCAGCATTGAAGGTCACCAAGAACACAGTGGCCTCCATCCTTCTTCAGTGGAAGAAGTTTGGAACCACCAAGACTCTTCCTAGAGCTGGCCGCCCAGCCAAACTGAGCAATCAGGGGAGAAGAGCCTTGGTCAGGGAGGTGACCAAGAACCCGATGGTCACTCTGGCAGAGCTCCAGAGTTCCTCTGTGGAGATTGGAGAGCCTTCCAGAAGGACAACCATCTCTGCAGCACTCTACCAATATGGTAGAGTGGCCAGATGGAAACCACTCCTCAGTAAAAGGCACATGACAGCCCGCTTGAAGTTTGCCAAAAGGCACCTAAAATCGATCAGACCATGAGAAACAAGATTCTCTGGTCTGATGAAACCAAGATTGAACTCTTTTGCCTGAATGCCAAGTGTCACACCTGGAGGAAACCTGACACCATCTGTATGGTGAAAAATGGTTGTGTGCGCATCATGCTGTGGGGATGATTTTCAGCGGCAGGGCCTGGGAGACCAGTCAGGATCGAGATGAACATGAACGGAGCAAAGTACAGAGAGATCCTTGATGAAAACTTTCTCCAGAGCACTCAGGACCTCAGACTGGGGGCGAATGTTCATGCTGACCAGATCGCACACCCGCCTGTGTCCACGTGTGCCATCGCGCGCAAGTTGATTTTGCCCACCCACATCAGACGCAATCAGGACACGCAGGTTAAAGTAATAAAACAAACTCTGAACCAATTATATTCATTTGGGGACAAGTCAAAAAGCATTAAACATTTATGGCAATTTAGATAGATAGCTTGCTGTTGCTAGCTAATTTGTCCTGGGATATAAACATTGGGTTGTTATTTTACCTGAAATGCACAAGGTTCTCTACTCTGACAATTAATCCACAGATAAAACGGTCAACCGAGTACATTTCTAGTAATCTCTCCTCCTTCCTTCAGGCTTCTTCTTCTTCTTTGGACTTGATATGGCAGTTGGCAACCAACATTTAGGTATATTACCACAACTGACTGGAGTGTGGACTTCAGTTTGTCTTTCAATCACCCACGTGGGTATATGTTCCTAAAAACCAATGAGGAGATAGGAGAGGCAGAACTTGCACCAAGTTCTAGTTTAGCGCCTGGCTATACAAACACACGCGAGCAGTGGGGGTGCAATGATTGAATAACATGTATGTTTAAACGTATTTTTCTACACTTGCACATGCAACACGTCCGATCTGGTCAGCATGTAAGCACACAGCAAAGACAACTCAGGAGTGGCTTCAGGACAATTCTCTGAATGTCTTTGAGTGGGCCAGCCAGAGCCCAGACTTGAACCTGATTGAAAATCTCTGGAGAGACCTGAAAATAGCTGTGCAGCAACAATCCCACTCCAACCTGACAGAGCTTGAGAGGATCTGCAGAGAAGAAAGGGACTCCCCAAATAAAGGTTTGCCAAGTTTGTAGCATCATACCCAAGAAGATTTGATGCTGTAATTGCTGCCAAATGTGCTTCAACAAAGTATTGGGTAAAGGTTCTGAATACGTATGTAAATGTTATATTTCAGTTTTTTATTTGTAATAAATTTGCCAACATTTCTAAACACCAATTTTTGCTTTGTCATTATGGGGTATTGTGTGTAGATTGATGAGGGGAAAAAAACAATTTAGTACATTTTAAAATAAGGCTGTAACATAACAAAATGTGGTATTCAAGGGGTCTGAATACTTTCCGAAGGCACTGTAACTAAATTAAAATCTAGGTAGTGTTTTCAGTAGTTTTTTGCCATGTAGCGCAACAAAGTTTCTTGGCATTTCGTAGTATTCTATATGTAAATCTGTATGATATCTTACATTATGTTACATTATTAGGTTACATTATGAATGGAATAGAGGTTGTATAATATCTTACTTCTTACCCGGTCATGCAATAGCATATGAATTGGATAAAGTAACTTATAATACTGCTTTTAGGACGTATAGTGTTATACATCTTACTCTGAGACCAGGTTGCTTGTTGCGTTGTAACAACAAAAAAGAATTACAAGGTAAATTGACGTTGATGGTAAGGTGAACTAACGACAAAGTTTAGGATAATTTACATGAAAGGTTAGAGGAACTAAAACAACAAAGGTTAGGGAAATTTACGTAGCAGGTTAGGTGATTTTGGGTTAAGTTTAGAATAAGGGTTAAGGGAAGGGTTAGGTAAAATGCTACCGTTGTCCCCGACGTGACTCGAACATGTAACCTGCAACCTTTGTATTGCTAGACGGGCAGGCATTACACCCAACCATCCTCCCAGACCAACCTCCCTACTTTAATTTCTGTCTAAAGTAACTAGACCATTAGTAGGTACCATACGTCTTGGAGGTGCTCAGAAATACGTAAAATATGGTCAAGCTGTGTAGTGGTGTAGCTAACTAACTACACCCAAACATTTTTGCACATCAGACCTGCCTAATATCACTTGAAACAATTCTTTGTTTGTTTAATTAGCTAAAAGTGATCTGTTTTTTGTCATTTGAGGTCTATGATATTTCAGATTTACATATGATAATTTTAGTAGTTTGGATGAAGTGAACTAGTAAGTAAAATGTATATTTCTTAAGGGTAACTTTAGTGTAGCTTAACTTCTTCCAGTATGAAGTAATTGGTAGCTTGGTAAACTATATTTTCAGAGTAGATTCCCCAACACTGGAAGCTGAGACTGTCAACAGCATAGTGGCTGATTCTCTTTCATCCAACCTCACTTGTCTGAGAAGACAGATGACAGCCTTTCCAAAATCTTGTGTAAGGCGACATCAAAGTACCTTTGGTTAATCACTAAAGCTGTTGGAAGAGATCACAACAAAAGACAGAGAGAAGAAGATGAGGGACTCGCTGACCTCTGACATTCTCTCTGTTCAGACACCCCCATGAGGAATCATAGCTTTCAGATCTGAACCAGGGTATGTGTGCGTGTGTGTGTGTATGTGTGTACATGTACGCACGTGTGTGCGTGGGCACGTGTATGTGTGTCAGTGTGTGTGTGTGTGACATACTCCCATGAGGACTCATGGCTCTCAGATATGGCATATATGACCCCCTGTAATATCAAGTCTACCCTTTATGGCACTAACTGAATGAGGGGTCTTAAGCTAAGGGAGGTGGTAGGTGGGTTCTAAGATATCACAACTGGATCATATCTGAGAGAATCACTACAACAGGATACTCACCTTATACACCGGGGCTCTCTGAAGAAGAAATTACGAGAGACCTAGTCAGTCTCATTTCCTCATCTGTCTCAGACGAAGGCTTTCAAGACGTTTCGTCATATAGGAAAAACAGACAGGTAGGCTATCCCGCCTGCTGTGTAGTATCGCAGGCTAATGTAATGAAAGGCGTAGGAGAGGGAGTGAGGGGGAGAGCCAGGCATGTCAAAGGGGAAATGCCTTGATCTCCAAGGTCTGCATAGTGTTGTTTTCAACTGACTCAGAGTCAGCCATGTATAAAGGTATCTACAGACAGAGAAAACAATGACCAACTGAAAAAAGGAATAAAAATGTATTGCACTTCTTAACTTTGGCAGAAGAGTAAAGAGAGAGCCAGCAGCACAGACAGGGGAGTGTCTGAATCTAAATCTCCTCCAGGCATTGCTTTCAACTCTGGAGCCTCACCCAAAGACACACAGAGAAAGAGAGCGAGAGAGAGGGAGTCTGTGTACAAAGGATAGTTGGGAGGGATAAAGGTATGCAAAGACTTACACTGAGTCTCAGAACCATCATGAAAGAGGTAGAGCAAGGGAAGAGTTTCCTCTCCTCTCCCTACATACACATAGACCAGCTAGAGATGTGTATCAGTATCTGCCTGGGCTGGCTATCTAGATGGAGCCCTCCCAGGGGTTCCTCTAGCTCTCCCCGGTGTTTGGGTCTGCTTGAAAGACAGCAGATAGTATTCAAAGCTCCATGACAAGAGAGTGACGCACAAAGTCGCTGCTCTTTATCTCGGCATCAGCAGCTAGGAGTGTGGCTCCAACACATGCCCATCAACTCACATTTCTGCAGACACAGGCTCACGCTGCAGGGCCCAAAATATGGTCCATCGCATAACATCATGACATAACCGCACCTCCTGCACGGCCCTACTGAAGGCATGAGAGGGAGAAAGAGAGAGAGATCATCAACTAGATTCAGCCTTAGGACAATTTTTTTTTTTTAACAGATGGTCTGGTTGCCGGAACATAATTCCAAATAATTTGTCGACTAAAAATGGACAGCAAGAAGCCTAAACAAGTACAGTACCAGTCAAAAGCTTGGACACACCTACTCATTCAAGGATTTTTCTTTATTTGACTATTTTCTACATTGTAGAATAATAGTGAGGACATCAAATAACACATATGGAATCATGTAGTAACCAGAAAAGTGTTAAACAAATCAAAATATATTTTAGATTCTTCAAAGTAGATGCCCTTTGCCTTGATGACAGCTTTGCACATTCTTGGCATTCTCTCAACCAACTTCATGAGGAAGTCACCTGGAATGCATTTCAACTAAATGGTGTGCCTTGTTAAAAGTTAATTTGTGGAATTTAATTCCTTCTTGTGTTTGAGACAATCAGTTGTATTGTGACAAGGTAGGGATAGCCCTATTTGATAAAAGACCAAGTCCATATTATGGCAAGAACAGCTCAAATAAGCAAAGATAAACAACAGTCCATTATTACTTAAAAACATGAACGTCAGTCAATCCAGAAAAACCATCAAGCGCTATGATGAAACTAGCTCTCATGAGGACCACCAAAGGAACGGAAGACCCAGAGTTACCTCTGCTGCACAGGATAAGTTAATTAGAGTTAAATGCACCTCAGATTGCAGCCCAAATAAATGCTTCACAGAGTAACAGACACATCTCAACATCAACTGTTCAGAGGAGACTGCGTGAATCAGGCCTTCATGGTCGAATTGCTGCATAGAAACCAATACTAAAGGACACCAATAATAAGAAGAGACTTGCTCGGGGCAAGAAACACAAGACTGGTGGAAATCTGTCATTTGGTCTGATTGGTGACAGTGATTGGTGACTGATTGATTTGGTCTGAGTCCAAATTTAAGATTTTTGATTCTAACCACTTTGTCTTTGTGAGACGCAAAGTAGAGGTGGAAAGGGGAGGAGGAGGTGTGATGGTGTGGGGATGCTTTGCTGGTGACAGTGTTGGTGATATATTTAAAATTCAAAACACACTTAACCAGCATGGCTACCACAGCATTATGCAGCAATACACCATCCCATCTGATTTGCACTTAGTCCCACTATCATTTGTTTTTCAACAGGACACCTCCAGGCTGTGTAAGAGCTATTTAACAAAGAAGGAGAGTGATGGGGTTCTGCATCAGATGACCTGGCATCCACAAATCACCCGACCTCAACCCAAATGAGACGGTTTGGGATGAGTTGGACCGCAGAGTGAAGGAAAAGCAGCCAATAAGTGCCCAACATATGTGGGAAATCCTTCAAGGCTGTTGGAAAAGCTGGTTGAAAGAATGCCAAACTTTTGACTGGTACTGCATATTTGACTAAAACATAATTATGTCAAACCTTGCTTACATTTGTATACGATCACATATATCTCTCTATTATGCATGGGAATACTTTGGACGAGATTTCCAAAATTAAAATTACTTGGAGCTGATTTGCTGGAGTTTTTACTGTTTTATGTCCAACAATTTACTCAGAAACTTGGGGGGCCAAATGGCATAGGACAATGAATGGGGGATCAATACATGTAAACAGTGACACAGTGACATTATGGTGTGAGCTAAAGTGAGAAACTTTAATGGTTTTGAAATACAACAAACTAATATTCAGACTTTTCAAGAAGGACAACAAAGTAACAACTCTAGTGTGAGCCAATGCATGTTATTGAGAGAGGAACATTTGGTTTGGAATTATATATTTTTTTAAATATCCAAAGTTTGTTATCCAAGTAGATGTCTAGATTCTTGACTTTTTGCTCCTTGCACAACAAATACAGAATATTATTTGGGTATTTACAGTAAATGACATTCAAAGGGTAACTTTACTTTTGTGACTTTATGAGAAGCCCATGCCCTGAGGTAGTCGGCTGTTTACATGAATTGTCTGAATGTGTTTAAGTGGTTTAAAGAAGATAATTTCAAACAGATATCCAGTTTGAAAACAACAGGATACATGCACTAATTGAGCCTAAAGGGTATTTTTCTGTGGTAGGTAATATCGGGAAAGTCTGCCCATAGTCACTGTAAAATTAGAATTCTGAAAAGTGACCTTGATGTCCTTTTCAAACAGCCGTAGATAAAGATGTTTGTCTATCTATCTCCTTGTCTTGTGTGTGTGTGTGCGTGCGTCTCGACTCTTTGTTCATGTGACCACTAAGGATATAGGGAGAACGTCAGTGGCATACAGTAGTTCCGCGGGGCCCCTGTAAAGTCTGTGCAAGGGGAAACAGCTAACTTCCTATAATTGTACATATTTTTCCATGCGGCATAGAGAATAATTAGCAGTTTTATAGCAAATCTCATGCTATTTTAGACATTTTGCCATGAGGCTGAGAGAAAATAATGCTGTTTTAAAGCTAATTTCCTGTCATTTATATTTATGACAGCTTTTCTCAAACTCGGTCCTCGTACCCCAAGGGGTGCACGTTTTGGTTTTTGCCTTAACACCACACAGCTGATTCAAGTGATCAAAGCTTGATGATTATTTGAATCAGCTGTGTAGTGCTAGGTTAAACAACTAAGCGTGCACCTCTTGGGATCCCGAGTTTGGGGAAAGCCTGGCTTATGACCTGTTCATATGCTACATTATCTGGGGAGTTCTACACGTATTGCAGAGAGAAAGAATTGCAGTTTTATATCTAATCATGCTATTCTACAGATTTTACAATGAGGCTAAATCATTTTGTATTTTTGTCACCCATCCACACACAAAGCTGTAACTAGGCCACTCAGGAACATTCAATGTTGTCTTTTTTAGCCCTTTTTCTTAATATCCAATCGGTAGTTACGTTCTTGTCCCATCGCTGTGACACAGCCTGGGATCAAACCCAGGTCGGTAGTGATGACTCCAGCACCGTGATGCAGTGCCTTAGACTGCTGCGCCACTCGGGAAGCCCAATGTCATCTTGTTAAGCAATTCCAGTGTATATTTGGCTTTCTGTTTTAGGTTATTGTCCTGCTGAAAGGAGAATTTGTCTCCACGTGTCTGTTGGTTTTGCCTGTGCTTAGCTCTATTCCATTTCTTTTGATCCCCCCAAAAACTGCATAGTTCTTGCCGATGACAAACATACCCATAACATGATGCAGCCACCACCATGCTTGATAATATGAAGAGTGGTACTCAGTGATTTGTTGTGTTGGATTTGCCCCAAACATACCATTTTATATTCAGGACATAAAGTTTTTTTTGGCAGTTTTACTTTAGTGCAAACATGTTTTGGAATATTTTTATTCTGTACAGGCTTCCTTCTTTTCACTGTGACATTGAGGTTAGTATTGTGGAGTAACTACAATGTTGTTGATCCAGTTTTCCACTATCACTGCCTTTCAACTCTGTAACTGTTTTAACCTTTTACTGCAGTGGGCTAAATCAGGGTCACACAGAGTGTTTCTTAGCAGTCTTAAACAAATCTACTTCAAAACAAAAGTGTACACCTCACACACATATTTATGGGCTTACAAAAAGAAGACAACTGTACCATGTCAGATATACATCAACAGGATACCCTAGACCCACTCCAATTTGCATACCGCACCAACAGATCCACAGATGACGCAATCTCAATCGCACTCCACACTGCCCTTTCCCACTTGGACAAAAGGAACACCTATGAGAAAATGCTGTTCATTGACTACAGCTCATGGTTCAACAACATTGTGCCGACGAAGCTCATCACTAAGCTAAGAACCCTGGGACTAAACACCTCCCTCTGCAACTGGATCCTGGACTTCTTGACAGGCCGGATAGTAAGGGTAGGCAACAACATATCTGCATGCTGATCCTCAACACTGGGGCCCATCAGGGGTGTGTGCTTAGTCCCCTCCTGTACTCCCTGTTTACCCACAACTGCGTGGCCAAACATGACTCCAACACCATCATTAAGTTTGCTGATGACACAACACAACAATGATCACCGACAACGATGAGACAGCCTATAGGGAGGAGGCCAGAGACCTGGCAGTGTGGTGCCAGGACAACAACCTCTCCCTGAGCAAGACAATCTGACTGAAAGCGGGCCAAACAGACAAAGGAGCTGGAGGTCCAAAAGCCAAGACATGAAGAGGGCACAACAAAAATGAGACTGAAAAGTCAGTCTCCTCAGTCACCCAAGTCATAGACTGCATCTTAAGGTGCTACTGCTTTCATCACTGGGGCCAAGCTTCCTGCCATCCAGGACCTATATACTAGGCAGTGTCAGAGGAAAGCCCATAAAATTGTCAGCAGTCACCCAAGTCATAGACTGTCTAGGACAAGTCTAGGACCAAAAGGCTCCTTAACAGCTTCTACCCACAAGCCATAAGACTGCTGAACAATTAATCAAATGGCCACCGGACTATTTACATTGACACCCCGCCCCCATCCATTTATTTTGTACACTGCTGCTACTCACTGTTTATTATCTATGCATAGTCACTTCACCCATACCTACATGTACAAATTACCTCAACTAACCTGTACCCCCGCACATTGACTCAGTACCGGTACCCCCTGTATATAGAATCGTTATTGTTATTTTATTGTTACTTTTTATTATTTTTACTCTAGTTTATTTGGTAAATATTTTCTTAACTCTTCTTGAACTGCACTGTTGGTTAAGGGCTCCTAAGTAAGCATTTCACGGTAAGGTCTACACTTGTTGCATTCAGCGCATGTGACAAATAAAGTTTGATTTGATTTGATATAGAGTTGAAATGAATGACATTTTGAGTTTGCATCCCAATATGAAACTTTAAATACATCACAGAAGACTGAAATATAACAAAACTTTTTGACATAGAAACACTGGATTTTTATAATGTTGATTCATTCTGAAATGATGAAAAAGGTATGAATAACATTCCACCCATGAGGCCACGAGGTCATTTGACTGTATGAGAGGGCTACAGTCACCATTGGCCACATGGT
Organism: Oncorhynchus tshawytscha; assembly: GCF_018296145.1. Lineage (NCBI taxonomy): Eukaryota > Metazoa > Chordata > Actinopteri > Salmoniformes > Salmonidae > Oncorhynchus > Oncorhynchus tshawytscha. The sequence continues at coordinate 52,313,570 of NC_056431.1, read as the reverse complement.
GAAGTCGCTGGTTTCTTCTTCTCCGGTTGGAAGGATGCCTGTATCTTTGTAGTGACTGGGTGTATTGAATAACTTCACCATGCTCAAAGGGTTATTCAATGTCTGCTTCTTTTTTTACCCATCTATCAATAGGTGCCCTTCTTTATCAGGTATTGGAAAACCTCCTTGTTATTTGTGGTTGATTCTGTGTTTGAAATTCACTGCTTGACTCAGGGACTTTATGGATAATTGTATGTGTGTGGTACAGAGATGAGGTAGTTATTCAAAAATCATGTTAAACACTACTATTGCACACAGAGTCCACTTGTTAAGTGCATTTTTACTCCTGAACTTATTTATTCTTGCCATAACAAAGGGGTTGAATACTTATTGACTCAAGACATTTCAGCTTTTCAGTTACAAAATTCATTTGTAAACATTTCTACAAACATAATTACACTTTGACAGCATGGAGTATTGCGTTTAGGCCAGTGACAATCTCAATTTAATCAATTTTAAATTCAAGCTGTAACACAACAAAATGTGGAAAAAGCCAAGGGTTGTGACACTTTCTGAAGGCACTGTATATGTACAGATCTACCTCGATTACCTCATACCCCTGCACATCGCCTCGGCACTGGTACCTTGTTTATATAGCCAAGTTGTTGTTACTCATTGTGTATTTATTATCTTGTTTTTCTTTTTCTTACATTTGTTTATATTTTTCTCTCTGCATTGTTGGGAAGGGCCCGTAAGTAAACATTTCACTGTTATATCCATATAGACCTGTCGCCCAGTTATGAACAGCATACATATTTGAGTCAAATTGACGATCAAATAAATCAAATGTTTTATTTGTCAGATATGCCTCGTAAACAACTGGTGTAGACTTTCTCAGAGACCAATCCAGGTAAATAAACATAGATGTGAGCAGGATGCAGGAGGAATGGGATGTACACTGTTAAAATGAAGTGCTTTGTAACACCAAAACTACTGGTAACTGAGCTGCCATCAACGTGAAGGAGACCAAACCTTAACTTCTCTGGAGTGTTGAAACACATCATCCTGATATGTTTTGAAACATCACATAGTGTGTTGTAATAACACTTCATCAAGTGTTGTGCAACACCTTGCCAGGGACTGAGAGCACTACGGAAAAGGTTTTCAACACTATTTTGGTGTTTCGAGTCCTGTGTAGTGCAGAATTAGATCCCTTCTCTTTAAATGTTGTTTCCTTGCTATAGCTTCTAAACACTATAATGGTGTTTCAAATTGTGTCTAGTGCAGAATTAGATCACTTCTTCTGGTCTATTTTAATGTTTAACATGGATTTATGATTCTGATCATTTGCCAGTTTAACCCATTTTGACAGGCATTGTCGAGCACAGTATTCAATCCCCCAACAGTATCTAACAGTTTTACAGCAGGTATTGCAGGGTGGTGTGTTTACCTGCACCATTAAAGGTCAACTCGGCAAAATGGCATTGCCACAAACAACATCACAGATATTGAGATGAGCAAGATGCAAGACTACACTCTCACACAGTCACACAGACTACCTGCGCATTTGTAGGGGTTCGCTTCACGCTGTTCACATCGTGGTAGCTAGAGCACCAAAACAGCGGAGAAGTTGAGCCTTGCACTTCAACACTCTTAGCTGTTGTGAAAATTGACCCTCTATGCTGTTTACTTTCTGCACCTACGTCATAACTCTGAGTCTACCTTTAATTTTTGGTGACGTGGCATTGTGTCGTTTCATCATTGAATGTCATTTTGTCTCATGGTTTTCAATTGTGTAAAATAATCATGAATTCTAAAAATGTTGAATTACCCACAGTTCTCTAAAAACCGAGCCATTCAAGATAGGAAGTGCAAGGAGATAAAAACCAGACTTGAGTTCAACCACTCAATTTTCTCTATCTATGGTTATCCTCGTAAAATATAGTTATATTTTGAGCAACGTATTCAATTTGATTTATTATTACATTTTTGGGTCAAATAAAATTGAGAAATTATTGAAACAATTTACATAACTTTTTATTAAGTCTATGTTTTATTTTCATTGCGGCTGTGTGGTTGTGAGTGAAAAAAGATTGAGTTGTTTTTGGTTTCGATGCTGCCTTTTACATGTACCCACCAAAAAGTGTTTTCACAACACTCTTAAAACAATTCAGATTGAAGAGCCACTTTTGGGTGTTTCAGAGTACTTCTATTCTGTTTTAAACCCCTTTCTGTGTATCATAACATTTCCATTGAGTTTACATTCAAACACCCTCCAAACACCAGATTTCAGGTTAGATGCACTACTTTTCAGGGTTTTATTACACAATCATGGCGTTTTGAGTCTTTTTATTTTGACAGTGTGGCATAGGCTGTTGTAACCTGATTCTCTCCCTCTCTCTCAGACAGTCTCTCTTTCCATTTTCTTAAACTGTGCCCTTTTCTTAACCTATAAAAGGCTGCATTGAAAGAAGAGAGAATGCCCCTCTAAAGGATCCCTATGCAAATACTGAGGAACAGGTACGGTAGGTATCACAGTTAATCATGAAACATGGTGTAGTTCGGGGCTTTCTATGTTGGGCCTCTGAGGGGAGATAGAGTCAAAGGTTAGGACCGTGATACACACACACACATACACACTCTCTCTCATACCAGAGGAAAAGGTTTCTCATACAAAGTGAGGAGGAGAAAGAGGAGGTAGGGGGTGTAAAGTGAGGGCAGGGAGGACTGGTTGTAACTCACACACCTGTCAATGGGTGAGCAAGGAGGAGGTACAGGCCAAGGGGTCACCAGGCAATTTGTTCAGTTGTAGTTTGGTTTCCCGAAAATGCTGCAGTCAAGGTGCACGGTAATTTCTTATTGAGTGAAGAACTCCCTGCCTTCAGTTATGAGCTGGGGTCTGACATCATGCCAGTGAGAGAGTCTGCCTGCTCAGCACCGGAGTCAGTGGTCACCTGCAGCTACAGATCCTTCCCTCATGAACGGTCCAGTGTTCTTTAGTTTATTTGTAGATCTGTGTGCGTTATTGCCAACAAACCACATGTAACACAGATTACAAAGCACACATACTTCAAGCCTCATTTGTATTAAAGAGTTGACAGTGAATCCGGCTTGCAGAGTTTTTCTGACAGAAGACAATGGCTAGAGTAGCACTCCCAGTGCATAACGCACATGGTATCCTGCAGTGACAGTCAGCTCTCTGCCCTGCTCTGCTCCCCTGCTCTTCTTACCTCAAGGTTTCACACACAATCACTGTGAGACCCCAACCTGGTGTGTGTGTGTGTGTGTCATCCGATATATTTTTATCAAAAATGTTAATCAGTCAGTTTGATCAGAGTAAATCAAAACAACAATTAATGGAAACAATGAGTAAGAAGTTTACTTGTATTACAATGGTAGTTCCCCAACTGGCAACTTATTGATGGACATTAAAGACTAAAAACACCAGGAAAACAGCTCCAAGTGATTTTAATTTTAGAAATCTGTTCCCAAGTGTTCCCACGCATAATAGAGAGAGATACATGTGATCGAATACAAATGTAAGCAAGGCTTGAAATGTGTATGTTTTAGTGAAATATTATCTGTTTGTTTGAGATTGTTATGGACAAATTGCAAACTATAAATTATTTGTAATTATATTCCGGCCCCTACTATCCGCTTTTTAAAAAATGGGCGTGGCTGTTTCTAGTTGATTATCCCTGGACTATTGGCATCAAACAGCTCATTGCTGCCCCCTGGTGTTTGTTACCAGTACTACCAACACCCCACACTTGTTGACCTCTGTTGACAGTGAATCAGTGGAAATCTAAACTTAGCAACAATGCAGTAAAACATCATTACCATCACTGCTCTAAAACCGTGGTTTCAAACACCAACCCCTAATGATGCCATGCTTTACGGGAACACAGGGTACACTTAACTGGGTCATTGCCAGACTTCACCGAGTTCTGTAGACTTCTACCTTCTCTCAGAGAGACCCAGTTTTTCATTAGTGGGGAGGATGTATGTTACATGGTCCATAGAAAATGTTTAGCACAATACCAGAGGGCAATAAAAGACGAATGGGATGTGAGTCAGAGAGAAAGAGAGAGAGAGTCAAAAGGAGAGTTGGGAGGGATAAAGGTACACAAAGACTTACACTGAGTCTCAGAACCGCCATGAAAGAGGGAGAGCAAGGGAAGTTTCCTCTCCCTTACCTTGCCCAGCTTATTTCATGGCATGATTACTCTAGGGCACAGCTGCAGGTTGACTGCTACTGTTACTGTACCGAACCTGCAATGTTGGCCGGCTGGGTCTTCAATGTTCACAGGACTAGTCTATGGACCTGAAGGGGGAAGAGAAGGGGGAGAGACATTTAGTGGTTAGTGAGTCATTTGAGGGGACAAAACCCTTCCCCCTTCCCTGTCTTCCATCCCTCCCAGAGGATTGAAGTGGTGGCAGTGTGCAAACAATATAAACTCTTCCCACAACAAATGTTGTGATTTGCCACTTAGAGCAAAGATCCAGGAAATGGAGACAAACCCTGATAACATGGCCTGTTCCACTTAGTTTATTGGGGCATTCTGTAGCTCAATACCGACCGGAGGACTTAACTGGAATCCCAAAGCGTAGTCATAGTCCAGACATTTACGCCTCAGATCTTACTTAAAATCTGCAGGTTATCAAACCTCAAAATGCTAAAATTCTGCCCGCTAGAGTGAGTCACTGTATTCTCAGAGCCATCCCACTGGGCTCACACTGGTTGAATCATTGTTGTTTCCACGTCATTTCAATTAAATTATGTTGAACCATAGATGTTGAATTGACATCTGTGCCCAGTGAGATGGTCTAGTAAATGATGCACATGTTAATGAACATTTTTGTTTTGTTTTGACTATTGAAACCATTAACAACCGTCTATATTTGCTTAAGAATTATTTAGGAATAAAATATGTTGTCAGGCTATACATCGTTTATATGAAGGCTTCATGTAAGGTAGAGGACCCTTAGCCAAATGAGGTGACAGGAAGGCAGACAGGCTTAAAGGAGAAGTTTACCCAAAATCCAGAAACTCCCAAGTGATTCCATATATTGAAACTAGTTCTGTTGAGTTTGCCCTCCCCCTCTCTCTCTCCCTGGAGTGCAGAACTAAGACAGCTGCAAAACGGGTCACGTGACTTGTGATGTTGCTGGATGCAGGCATTGGTCCGTTGTCAGTGATAGCATGATTCACAGATCTGCAAACTGTGGACACATTCATTGTTTTATTGAAAGCCCAAGGTTGAATTAGTTATTCTTGTCAAAAGTACTATCGGTTTTGAGTCAGGAAATGTGTACTTTTCCACCTAAAATATTTGCCATGGGTAACAACTGTGCGCCCTAGTGGGGGAAAACCCTGTTACGTAGAAATGTCAGAATATGCCCTTATATGGAGCTTGATGTCACGGATTAATTTTCATACCATTCATCCGCTGTCATCACCTTATGTTTCAGCATGTTTCCCAGTTCTTCCATGGCCTGCATACTCACCAGACGTGTCACCCATTGAGCATGTTTGGGATGCTATGGATGGACGTGTACGACAGCGTGTTCCAGTTCCCGCCAAGATCCTGCAACTTCGCACAGCCATTGAAGCGAAGTGGGACACCAATCCACAACAGCCTAATCAACTCCATGCGAAGGAGATGTGTCTCACTGCATGAGGCAAATGATGGTCACACCAGATACTGACTGGTTTTCTGATCCATGCCCCTCCCATTTTGCATGATGCGTTGAAATGTTTGTTAAGTGTAGTTCTCTGACGAGGAAAGAATCACGAATGGGGAGGAAAAGTAACCTACTGAAGGGGTGTCAATGTATAACCTTCTTTTGAGCCAGAGTAGTTTATTGTGATGAAGAATTGAGGCAAATTGAACTTCAGATGGCATCCACCGCTCAAGAAACTGAGGCTGCAGCAGCAGCTGGGCCAGAGCCCCAACCCATCCCCAGGATCAACAAAGACTGGTGGTGCAGTTGTGGTAATTGCACTCCAATGCCGACAGATGAGGAATGTTTTTTTTATTACTATTATTTACTTACAATCCACCTGCAGTGAAGCCACTCAACATTTACATGACATTTTAGTCATTTAGCAGACGCTCTCATCCAGAGCGACCCATGGGAGCAATCAAGGTCAAGTGCGAGTGCCAGCTGGGCTAAATGGATAGTTATGCAACGAGTAAGTACCTACATTTTACTTTATTGAATGATCGCTTATCATAAACCTCCACAAGCGGGACCGTTAGTGGGTTTATGTTTTCACATTAGCCCAAACACTATATACTGTAGCCTATGTTCATTTAACACAATGTTTTTGTGATATTCTATTCTGTAATGTAAGGTCAAATCAAATCATATTTATTTATATAGCCCTTCGTACATCAGCTGATATCTCAAAGTGCTGTACAGAAACCCAGCCTAAAACCCCAAACAACAAGCAATGCAGGTCTAGAAGCACGGTGGCTCGGAAAAACTCCCTAGAAAGGCCAACACCTAGGAAGAAACCTAGAGAGGAACCAGGCTATGCGGGGTGGCCAGTCCTCTTCTGGCTGTGCCGGGTGGAGATTATAACAGAACATGGCCAAGATGTTCAAATGTTCATAAATGACCAGCATGGTCAAATAATAATAATCACAGGCAGAACAGTTGAAACTGGAGCAGCAGCATGGCCAGGTGGACTGGGGACAGCAAGGAGTCATCATGCCAGGTAGTCCTGAGGCATGGTCCTAGGGCTCAGGTCCTCCGAGAGAGAGAAAGAAAGAGAGAATTAGAGAGAGCATACTTAAATTCACACAGGACACCGGATAGGACAGGATAAGTACTCCAGATATAACGAACTGACCCTAGCCCCCCGACACATAAACTACTGCAGCATAAATACTGGAGGCTGAGACAGGAGGGGTCAGGAGACACTGTGGCCCCTTCCGATGATACCCCCGGACAGGGCCAAACAGGAAGGATATTATCCCATCCACTTTGCCAAAGCACAGCCCCCACACCACTAGAGGGATATCTTCAACCACCAACTTACCATCCTGAGACAAGGCCGAGTATAGCCCACAAAGATCTCCGCCACTGCACAACCCAAGGGGGGGCGCCAACCCAGACAGGAAGATCACATCAGTGACTCAACCCACTCAAGTGACGCACCCCTCCTAGGGATGGCATGAAAGAGCCCCAGTAAGCCAGCGACTAAGGTAACACAATGTCTATTGTCTCCTCAACCACTCTTGCTAACCTGTAGAGCACCTAGGCCTATGATATGGTGCAATGGTAATAACACAATACGAACACCTTGAAGGATCAGCCTACGCTACATTCCTCCGCACACTTGCTTTGTCTCTTTCTCTACTCAAATGCACCTTTGTATTTTGGCATTGTGCCAGATCAAGTCCATGGAAATATAGTAGCAACAGCTGTGTATTTTAGTATTTCAGATTGCATATATTGTTCACATGCATCGTCGCTGAAGTGCTTGCTACACACAGCAATGTAAGGTTGGCTGTAGGAGTTTGTACATCGTATTTACGTGAAGTGTGAATTTGGTGCCTTCTTCCCTTGGTTTCCTGTATAAAGTGCAACCAGTGACTGAACAACAGCTTGCATTTGCTGCCATCTCTTTTTCCACTTTGCGTAACTAACTTTACATGCAATAGGCCTATCAACTTTCGCTCCTTTTTCCATCAAATAAAACTGTGACATCCCCCATGACAGCACTCATGCATGGTTGTTATCCATCTCCGCTGCTGTGGCAGCTACATAAAATACTGATTCCAAACCGATAGAAGTTTTTACAAAAATAGCTAATTCGGCTATACGCTTTCAATAAAACAATGCATTTTTCCACAGTTTGCAGATTTGTGAATCATAGTTTCACTGACAAAGGAGCAGAGCAAGGCCTGCATCCAGCGCTGTCACGAGTACCGTGACCTGTTTTTGCAGCTGTCTCAGTTCTGCAATCAAGGGAGTGAGAGGGGGTGAGGGCAAACTCCACTGAACTAGTTTCAATGTATGGAATTCACTTGGGAGTTTCTGGATTTTGGGTAAACTTCTCCTTTAACAAAATGGTATTCAAGTGCAGAATGGTTTAGGCCCTACTTACAGTGTATTCGGAAAGTATTTAGACCCCTTCACTTTTTCCACATTTTGTTACGTTACAGCCTTATTCTAAAATTGATTAAATCCTTTTAGTTCCTCATCAATCTACACACAATACCCCATAATGACAAATCAAAAGCAGGTTTTTATACAGTTTTCCACATTTATAAAAAAAAAACAGAAACAAAAACATATATAAGTATTCATCCCCTTTGCCATGAGACTCCAAATTGAGCTCAGGTACATCCTGTTTCAATTGATTATCCTTGAGATGTTATTACATCTTGATTGAAGTCCACCTGTGATACATTTAATTGATTGGATATGATTTGGAAAGGCACACAATCAAATCAAATTTGATTTGTCACATGTTTAGCAGATGTTATTGCGGGTGTAGTGAAATGCTTGTGTTTCTGCACCAACAGTGCAGCAATATCTAAAAATTCACAACAATACACACAATACACACAACCTGAAAGGAAAATAATGGAATTAAGAAAAATATAAATCGTAGGATGAGCAAAGTCAGAGTGGCATAAACTAAAATACAGTAGAATAGAATACAGTATATACATATGAGATGAGTAAAGTAAAAAATATGTAAACACTATTAAAGTGACTAGTGTTGGCAGACCGCACCACCCTCTGAAGAGCCCTGCAGTTGCGGGCGGTGCAGTTGCTGTACCAGGCGGTGATAGAGCCCGACAGGATGCTCTCAATTGAGCATCTGTAAAAGTTTGTGAGGGTTTTAGGTTCCAAATCAAATTTCTTCAGCCTCCTGCGGTTGAAGAGGCGCTGTTGCTGTTTCCTGAAGTCCACAATCAGCTCCTTTGTTTTGGCGACATTGAGTGAGAGGTTATTTTCCTGGCACCACACTCCCAGGGCCCTCAGCTCTCGTCATTGTTGGTAATCAGGCACATATCTATATAAGGTCCCATTGTTGACAGTGCATGTCAGAGCAAAAACCAAGCGATGAGGTTGAAGGAATTGTCCGTAGAGCTTCAAGACAGGATTGTGTCATGGCACAGATCTGGGGAAGGGTACAAAAACATTTCTGCAGCATTGAAGATCCCCAAGAACACAGTGGCCTCCATCATTCTTAAATAGAAGAAGTTTGGAACCACCAACTCTTCCTAGAGCTGGCCGTACGGCCAAACTGAGCAATCGGGGGGCGACCTTGGTCAGGGAGGTGACCACCCGATGGTCACTCTGACAGAGCTCTAGAGTTCCTCTATGATGGGAGAACCTTATAGAAGGACAACCCTATTTGCAGCACTTCACCAATCAGGCCTTTATGGTAGAGTGGTCATACAGAAGCCACTCCTCAGTAAAAGGCACACGATTCTCTGGTCTGATGAAACCAAGATTAAACTCTTTGGCCTGAATGCCAAGCGTCACGTCTGGAGGAAACCTGGCATCATCCCTTTTTCAGCGGCAGGGACTGGGAGACTAGTCAGGATCGAGGGAAAGATGAACAGAGCAAAGTACAGAGAGATCCTCATTAATGATTTATTTTATTATTTTACCCCATTTTTCTCCCCGATTTTGGCTGTAGGAGTTTGTACATCGTATTTACGTGAAGTGTGAATTTGGTGCCTTCTTCCCTTGGTTTCCTGTATAGTTACAGTCTTGTCTTGTCTTGGTAGTTACAGTCTTGTCTCATCGCTGTGACTCGGTAGAGGCGAATGTCGTAAGCCGTGCACAACCCAACCAAGCCGCACTGTTTCTTGACACAATGCCTGCTTAACCCGGAAGCCAGCCACACCAATGTGTCGGAGGAAACACCGTACACCTGGACACCGTGTCAGCGTGCATGCGCCCAGCTCGCCACAGGAGTCACTAGAGCACGATGGGACAAGGACATCCCTACCCGCCAAACCCTCCCCTAACCTGGACAATGCTGGGCCAATTGTGCATGGCCCCATGGGTCTCTCGGTCACAGCCACCTGCGACAGAGCCTGTGATGCAGTGCTTTAGACCACCGCGCCACTCGGGGGGCCCCATACAGAGGGATCCTTGATTAAAACTTGCCCCAGATCACTCAGGACCTCAAATACAGGTGTGCCAAGCATGTAGCATCATACCCAAGAAGACTCGAGGCTGTAATTCTGCCAAAGGTGCTTCAACAAAGTGCTGAGTAAAGGGTCTGAATACTTATGTAAATGTGATATTTCCGGGGGGGGGGTCTTCAAAATTTGCAAAGACTTCTTAAACCAGGTTTTGCATTGTCATTATGGGGTATTGTGTGTAGATTGAAGAGGCAAAAATACAATTTAAACAATTTTGGAATAAGGCTGTAATGTAACAAATTGTGGAAAAAGTCAAGAGGTCTGAATAGCCTGGTGGGTAGCAGTGTTCAGTAACCAAAAGGTTGCTTGATCGAATCCCTGAGCTGACAAGGTAAACATCTGTCATTCTACCCCTGAGCAAGGCAGTTAACCCACTGTTCCCTGGGTTAGATGTGGATGTCGATTTAAGGCAGCACCCCACACCTCTCTGACACATTTTAGTTGAATGCATTCAGTTGTACAACTGACTAGGTATCCCCCTTTCTGAATGCACTGTACATATGAGTGCAGGATGTCCACGTGTAGGTTAGAGAGAGTAAAGGATCAAAAAGAAACAAATATATGAAGGCCTACATAACACCAAAAAGTTAACTGACATGACAAACAACTGTTAGCTGAATGACCTTTTCAAGATAATAAAGCAGCTAAATACAAATGCAACATGGTACACCTCACAGCACGCTTGTTTGGCAACCATATTAGGTGTGCACTGTTCTTTTAATTTCATTAGGTAGGCTAAGGCTATGATTGATAAACACCTCATCATAAACAGGAATCTCCATACACAGTAAATATTCAAGCCTTCAGTATTCATATTTACCAAAAAACAACACAATAATAAACCTAATCAAGGCATAATTGAATAGCAGGTCAAATGGTCTCCCTCAAGGACGTCACACCAAACAATAACTGTGCACCTCTGGTCAAGAACACAATTTGACCAAGTGCTGGAAAACAGCTGATAAAACCAGGAAGTAACTGTGAGTTAAACAATGGCAAAATAGCTGTAGCCTACATTGCGGTAGTTCTCCCCCAATAAATGTTTGCAAGTAACTGCAACATTTATGTGTGTTTCCTACTGAAGTGTAGTGACTTGTGAGCCAGAAAGGTCTAAACTTTATATTATTTTCTCTGCAAACTTGTCGACAAAATTCATTGGACAAGTTAATGGAAACTACCGACAGCATCCTGCCCAAGAGACTGAAGAACATCATGAACGACAAGGTCTACTACAACTGTGGGTGCACAGGTGAAGTGATAGAGGCATATGCTTATGATACATTGTTTTAAGAATGGTTAAGCCTGAAGTTGTGGGGGAACAGAACAGTTATGTGATAGCTGGCATTGATACTGTTAGTAAACTGACTGTGTGTGTGTGTGTGTGTGTGTGTGTGCGCACGTGCTTGATTGTGTGACCCTCCTCAGGTCAGTTTGAGAGACACAAACCACTGCTTTTCAACTTGACCATAAATATTGAACAGCCAGAGGGGTGAGTATCCTGAGTTGCCCAATGCATTGTCAGCTGCAAGCAGGGGCGTCATGCACCCTAAAAATCTGACGAGGCACAAAGTACGCTAGGATGGCTTGGGGGTAGTGTTGCGTTGCCAAACCTCCAAAATCACGTCGTTGTCAAACCTTCCATGGAGGTCTGGAGAATTTTGTATAACAAAAATGGGTTGAATGGTCCTCAAGATTTTTATTGGATGTTACATTTCAAGAACCATCCCAACACATGCCAGTTGAAGGGGGTGGAACGTGTTGTGTTCGTCACTGTTTCCCCCCGGGTAGTACACATTTTGTAGAAAGTTGTTCCGTATACTAGCTCATTTGCAACATTGCAGAAAAAGGAAGAAAATTTGAATTCTGTTTTGCCAGAAATGTGCTCTATACGAATCAATGAAGTCATTACAACTCCTAATATTATGTTGCACCCCGTTTTGCCCTCAGAACAGCCTCAATTCGTCGGATGCTGGCCCATGTTGACTCCAATGCTTCCCACAGTTGTGTCAAGTTGGCTGGATGTCCTGTGGGTGGTGGACCACTCTTGATATACACGGAAAACTGTTGAGGGTGGAAAACCCCAGCAGCTTTGCAGTTCTTGAAACACAAACCAGAACACCTGACACCTACTACCATACCCTGTTCAAAGGCACTTAAATCTTTTTTCTTGCCCATTTACCCTCTGAAAGTCACACACACAATCTCAATTGTCTCAAGGCTTAAAAATCCTTCATTAACCTGTCTCCTCCCCTTCATCTACACTGATTGAAGTAAATGTAATCTTAGTGATCCCTTCGCGTGCCGGGATTGATTTGACAACACCCAGTGAAATAGCAGGGCGCCAAATTCAAAAACAGAAATACTCGTAATAATAAATCATACAAGTGTTATACATGGGTTTAAAGATGAACTTCTTGTTAATCCAGCCACAGTGTCAGATTTCAAAAAGGCTTTACGGCAAAAGCAAACCGTGCTATTATCTGAGGACAGCACCCCATCAAACATACACATGAAAATCATAATTCAACCCACCAGGCACAACACAAAAGTCAGAAATAACATATAATGCATGCCTTACCTTTGAAGATCTTCTTCTGTTGGCACTCCAATATGTCCATTAAACATCACAAATGGTCTTCTTGTTCATTACATTCTGTCGTTATATATCCAAAATGTCCATTTATTTGGCACATATGATTAAAAAAATACACCGGTTCCAACTCGCGCAACATGACTACACATTATCTAATTAGTTACGTGTAAACTTGATCCAAACATTTCAAACAACTTTCCTAATCCAACTTTAGATATTTTTAAACGTAAATAATCAATCAAATTTAAGAAGGAATAAACTGCGTTCAATACCGGAGGAAAAGAAAGTGGAGCGAGCTTTCAGGTAATGCGCCCCAACCACAACAGTACACTTCACTCGACCCTCGTTCTGAACAGGGCTACTTCTTCATTTCTCAAAGGAAAAACATCAACCAATTTCTAAAGACTGTTGACATCTAGTGGAAGCGATAGGAACTGCAAGCAACTGCCTTAGAATTCTAGATTCCCATTGAAAACCCATTGAAAAGAGACATCATTCAACCCGTTTTAGAAAACACTGTTCACATCTACTAATAATATGCATATAATAGCTTCTGGGCCTGAGTAGCAGGCAGTTTACTTTGGGCACACTTTTCATCCGGACGTGAAAATAGTGCCCCCTAGCCTTAAGAAGTTTTAACAAGTGACATCAATAAGTGATCATAGCTTTAACCTTGATTCACCTGGTCAGTCTATGTCATGGAAAGAGCAGAGAGTTTTGTACACTCTGTGTATTTCTGATCAACGATTTCATGGCCATCCTTACCCACTGTTGCACCTACGACACTAATCTATTGAGCACCTTGCCCAAGCAAGGCATTTGATTTGTTTGATGTGTTGCGAGGTGTCACTGATTTACACAAGGTTTTACAGATTTTGTGCCATGGACTTCCCCAGGTTTCCCATTTAGGGAAACCTAGTTCTCGATCAAGGGGCCAGGGTTCGGTCTAGAAGCACGGTTTTGATTGCTCCTTTTGATTTGGTACTGCAGTTTAACTGAAGCCCGGCCCAGAAAGACAATTTCCATACACGGCCACATAGAGAAGTCAGATTTTTAAATTCCTAATAAGACACTTTAGTCATCACCTTGGTGCACAAAACTTCCATTGAATTATTTGAATAATTGTCGCTGAGGCTGATTATTTTTGTCACACCCTGATCTGTTTCACCTGTCTTTGTGATTGTCTCCACCCCCCCTCCAGGTGTCACCCAACTTCCCCATTATCACCGGTGTATTTATACCTGTGTTCTCTGTTGGTCTGTTGCCAGTTCGTCTTGTTAGTAAAGTCAACCAGCGTTTTTGTGTCTCAGCTCCTGCTTTTCCCAGTCTCTCTTTTTCTCCTGTTTTTGACCTTTGCCTTTCCTGACTCTGAGCCCGCCTGCCTCCTGACCACTCTGCCTGCCCCTGAGACTGCCTGCCGACCTGTACCCCTGCCCCACCTCGGGATTATTGACCTCTGCCTACCCTGAACCTGCCTTCCGTCCGGTACTGTTGCCCCACCTCTGGTTTACTGACCCCTGCCTGCCTTGAGCTGTCTATTGCCTGCCCCTGTTGGATTATTAAACCATTGTTAATTTGACATTGTCTGCTTCTGGGTCTTACCTTCATATCTAATAGTTGGGACTGGCCATGAGTGACCCAGCAGACCCAGTCCAGCTGTGCAACGCCATCTCCTCCCAAGGAGCCTCCATTGGGAGGCACGAGGAATTGCTTCGTGGTCTTATGGAGGGGGTCCAAACGTTGGCTGAACGCCATGACCGGGCATTGGACATGCTGCTGGAGCTATTGCACAGGTTGTCTGGGGGTCAGCCTGCCACGGTGGTAACCCCACCACCTCTCAATAACTTGGCGGTTAGCAGTGCAGCCCACCGGCCACTCCACCTTCCCGGGAGCCCCGACTCCCGGTGGACATGGTCTCCGACCGGGATCCGCAGTTCGGGTTCTGGAAGACATTCTGCACGCTCGTTGGGTCGTCGGCCAGCCTGTCCTCCGGATTCTACCCCCAGTCCAACAGCCAGTTGGAGCGAGCCAACCAGGATGTGAGACGACTCTGCGCTGCCAAGTCTCCGCCAACCCTACCACCTGGAGACTGGTATGGGTTGAGTATGCTCGCAACACCCTTCCTTGCTGCCACTGGTCTCTCACCCTTCAAGTGTTCCTTGGGATAACAGCCTCCGCTCTTCCCCGAGCAAGAGGAGAAAGTCTGCAATCCCTCTGCCCAGATGTTTATCCCCCGCTGTCACCGGACCTGGAAGAGAGCCCAGGCTGCTCTGCTGAAGACCACGTCCAGATATAGGCGACAAGCGGATCACCACCGGACCCCAGCTCCACGCTTTCAGCTCGGGCAGAGGGTGTGGTTCTCCACCCGGGACCTGCCCCTCCGGGTGGAGTACCATAAACTTTCCCCCCATTTCATTGGCCAGTTCTTCATCTCTAGAGTCATTAGCCCCACTGCTGTTTGTACTTTGTTACCCCGTACCCTCCGTATTTACCCTACTTTTTATGTGTCTAGGATTAAGCCCGTGTCTCACAGCCCTTCGTTTTACCCCACCAGACATGCCAGCAGAGGTATTTTCACAGTCCCCAGGTCCAGAACAAACTCAAGGAAACGTACACTATTAACTCTCTTCCATCTGATATAGTGCAAGTGAACAGAAAACCTGGTTTCAAAAAACAAATAAAGCAACACCTCACGGCACAACACCTCTCCCCCATGTGACCTACTTTGTGTGTATGTACTGACATGTATGTGTAACTGATAGATGATGATTTTTGATTTGATTTGATTTGATTTGATTTGAAAATTTGATAGATGCTCACATACACACACTCACTGCATGTGCATGTTTTTAAATATATGTCAATTGTAAGGTCTTTTGTCTGTAATGTCTTTTTCGTTATGTGACAGTTAATGGGGATCCTAATAATTAAAATAAATAAATCAAATCAACCAAAGTACCAGTACCGAGTCAATGTGTAGGGGTACAAGTTAATTTAGGTAGGTATGTACATATAGCTACTGACTAGGCCAGGATGGATAATAAGCTGTAGGAGCAGCATATGTGATGAGTCAAAAGAGTTAGTGCAAAAGGAAGTCAATGCACATAGCTGTTTGGTTAACTATTTAGAAGTCTTATGGCTTGGGAGAAGAAGCTGTTAAGGATCCTGTTGGTTCCAGACTTGGTGCATCGGTACTGCTTGCCGTGGTATAGCATAGAGAACAGTCTATGACTTGGATGGCTGGAGTCTCAGGCCTTCCTCTGACACCGCCTGGTAAAGAGGTTCTGGATGGCAGGGAGCGCAGCCCCAGTGATATACAGGGCCATAAGCACTACCCTCTGGAGCGGCTTGTGGTCGGACGCCAAGCAGTTGCCATACCAAGCAGTGATGCAGCCAGTTAAGATGCCTTCGATGGTGCGGCCCATACCAAATCTTTTTAGCCTCCAGAGGGGGAAGAGGAGTTGTCTTGCCTTCTTCACAACTGTGTTGGTGTGTGTTGACCATGTTAATTCCTTAGTGATGTGGACACCAAGGAACTTGAAGAAATCGACCCGCTGCACTACAGCCCTGTCGATGTGGATGGGGCTGACGAGCGTAACAACAACAACAACAAAAATAATAATAATAATTGTATATTCAAAGAAACAATAAATAAGTCATAATAAAGAGTAAATAAAAAATAATGATAATGAGACATTGGATCAAATGGTCGTAAGCTACATATTATACATTACGTGTGAAACATTATGTAAGGATTATATAGAGATTCAATCAATGTGATGTGAGGGGAGATTCTCCATATAGTCATTAAAAGGTTGCCAAATTCTGTAAAGTGTCCAACTTTTTCCTCAAGTAATAAGTGATTTTCTCTAGTGGGATACAACTATTAACTTCCGATAGCCACATTGCAACTGGCAGGGGGGAATCCGACTTCCATTTCAAGACAATACATTTCTTGGCAATCGCTAGCAATATTTCTGTTAGCTTTATAGTATGGCTTTGCCTAAGATTGGTGTTAGTAAAGTTGCCCAGTAGACAGACCTCCGGGTCTAAAGGGAATGCAACCCCGTGAATTGAGGATATGGTATCGCATACCCCCTGCCAGAAACCGTGTAGTTTTGAACACTGCCAAGTGGAATGGAGGAATGTTCCTTCATCTGAGCCACATCTAAAACACAGGGAGGAGATATCAGGGTTGAACTTGTGTCATCTAGATGGGGTGATATAGAGCTGATGGAGGAAATTAAACTGGATCAGTCTGTATCTGGAGTTCAATGTGGATGTAACACCATCCCTGCAAAGGTCACTCCATAGACACTCATCAAGATCAATACCCAGATCTTTTCCCATCTAAGTCAGGGTTTATCTAGCTCAGGCAGTGTTAGTCCTGACATAAGAGCATCATAAACACGGGAAATGGTCTTGAATAGTGGTTGGTCTGCGTGGCAGAGTTGTTCAATAGGTGACATCTTAGGTAGGTTCCATTGTCCCTTGAGAGTCACCCTAATAAAGTTTTGAAGTTATAGGTAGCTAAATAAGTCCCTGTTTGGCAAATGGTATTTCTGTTTCAGCTGATCAAAATACATAAGAACTCCCTCCTCATAACAATGTTCCAGAAGAGTGATCCCCTTATCAGACCATGGTCTAAAGTTACTATTCTGGAAAAACATAGGAATCAATCTATTGTTCCATAAAGGGGTTTTAGGGGAAAGGAATTTTTATAGATTTTCTGTCCCATTTGTAAAACAAATCTGCCCCAGTGTCATCATTTACCTCCAACGTTTCAATGTTCAACCATGAGGGAGAGGGACCATTGTCAAACCTCTGAGCCAGAAACCTAGACTGTGCAGCTCAGTAGTATATTCTAAAATCGGGGAGGTTTAAGCCCCCTTGACCGTAATCAAGGGTCAGTTTATCCAGGCCAACCCTAGGGGTTTTGTCAGATAAACCGTCTGGTCAGCTTGTCGTAGAGAGGAAAAAAATGCTGCGGGAACAGGGATAGGGAGAGATTGAAACAAATATAGAAATCTGGGCAGGACATTCATTTTAATTACATTGATTATACCCAGTAGAGTGAGAGGCAAGTCCATCCATTTACAAAGGTCACCCTCCACCTTTTGCAACAAGCTGGCAAGAGTTTATAGAGGTTCTTCAGGTTACCATCCACCATTATGCCCAAAATGTGAAGCCTATAGGCGACCATCTAAAAGAAAACTTGTGCTTGATGGTATGATGGTCAAAGACAGACAACGGTAAGATTTCGCTTTTATCAAAATTGACCTTATATCCAGAGAAAGAACTATAACACTGTAGTAGGATCTGCAAGTGAGAGAGGGAGTGTTCTGGGTTTGTTAGAATTAAGATCGTCCGCAAAGAGTGATAACTTATGGATATGGGGGCCCACCTCAAAGCCATGTATATCAGGGCACGTTCTAACAGCCTCAGCCAACGGTTTGATGGCGAGGGCAAAGAGTTGGGGGCTAATTGGGCAACCTTGTCTGTTCCTCTTATAGATAGGGAAAGAGGAGGAAGTAATCCCATTGGTAGCAATCCTAGCTTTAGGAGATTTGTAGAGTGATTTTATCAAATTTACAAACACAGTACCTAAACCAAACTTTTCCAAGACGCGAAAGAGATATGGCCATTCAACCCTATCAAAGACCTTTTCAGTGTCGAGGGAGACTGCGACAATAGGTATTTTGTTTTTGTTAACAAGTTTATTATATCAAAGAACCTTCTGAGATTATTGGAGGACAATCTATTAATTATGAAGCCAGTCTGATCTGAGTTGACCAACAGGGGAAGATATGACTCCAGTCTCTTAGATAGCATCTTGGTGACCAGTTTACAATCCGTGTTAGGGAGAGGGATTGGTCTATAGGAGGCGCACCTTAGCGGGTTTTTCCCTTTCTTATGGATTACAGTAATCACTGCTTGAGAGAAAGATTCTGGAAAGCGGTTGTCTTCCCCGGCTTTTTTAAGTACCTCCATAAGGTAGGGGACCAACAGGTAAGGATTTAATGGCTTCCAACAATTCAGTTACTGAGAACTGTTCACTCAGGCGCTCTCTGTCTTCCACTGACAGGCAAGGGGGGTTGAGAGTGGAGAGAAAGGAGTCGATCTCTGATAGATCATCGCTTGATTGGGAAGTGTAGAGGTCTTCGTAGTATTTCTTAAAAGTATCATTCATTTCATTAGGGTCAAAAGATTATCTCATTAGTAAGAGTTTCTACAGCATTAATTGTCCTCTTACTTTCCTCTGCTTTCAGTTGCCATGCCAATACTTTGTGAGCTTTCTCTCCAAGCTCGTAATAACGCTGTTTTGATTTAGTGATGGCCCTCTCAGCTTGATATGTGTTCAGAATATTATATTTAAGTTTTTTATTTACCAAAAGCCTGTATAGATCTTTAGTCGGGCCTCTTTGGTAGGTTTTCTCTAACTCAGAGATTTCAGATTCAAAGACATTCAGTTCCGCACCGTCTTTTCTCTTCAGCCCTTTACTATAGGAAATGTTCTGTCCTCTCAGAAAGGCTTTCAATGTGTCCCAAAGAATGAAACTGTCAGGAGCGGGCGGTTTGTTTGTCAAAGTAAAAATATTGATCTGCTCTTTGATGAATGCACAGAATTCAGGATGCTTTAGGAGTGTAGAATTTAGTCTCCATCTATATGCTCCATTTACCTTGGTAGGAATGGAGATTGATAATACCAGAGGAGAATGGTCACTAAGCAATCTGGGGAGATACTCGATATCTAACACTCTATGAAACAGTTGGGTCGATAGTAAAAAGTTATCTATGCGTTTGTGTGTGTGTGTTGTGTGGGTGTGAATAAAAAGAGTAGTCCCTACCCTGTGGGTGCAACTGTCTCAAGATATCTAGCAAATTAAGATCTTTCATGAATGACATGGTGAGCTTGCTGGCTTTGGTAAGAAGTGAGGGTTTATCAGAGGACCTATCAAGAACTGTATCTAAACAAAAATTAAAATCTCCTCCAACCAGTAGTCATCCTGGTGGTGCTTGAGCGACCTGAAGGAAGACATTCTGAATAAACATATGGTCATCGAAGTTAGGAGCATAAATATTCAATAGGGTCCAAGACTCTGAAAACATATGCCCCTGCACCAAAACAAACCTGCCCCAGGGGTCAGAGATGGTGCTGTTGACTCTGAAAACATATGTCCCTGCACCAAAACAAACCTGCCCCAGGGGTCAGAGATGGTGCTGTTGACTCTGAAAACATATGTCCCTGCACCAAAACAAACCTGCCAGAGGGATCAGAGATGGTGCTGTTGACTCTGAAAACATATGTCCCTGCACCAAAACAAACCTGCCAGAGGGATCAGAGATGGTGTTGTTGACTCTGAAAACATATGCCCCTGCACCAAAACAAACCTGCCAGAGGGATCAGAGATGGTGCTGTTGACTCTGAAAACATATGCCCCTGCACCAAATCAAACCTGCCAGAGGGATCAGAGATGGTGTTGTTGACTCTGAAAACATATGCCCCTGCACCAAAACAAACCTGCCAGAGGGATCAGAGATGGTGCTGTTGACTCTGAAAACATATGCCCCTGCACCAAATCAAACCTGCCAGAGGGATCAGAGATGGTGTTGTTGACTCTGAAAACATATGCCCCTGCACCAAAACAAACCTGCCAGAGGGATCAGAGATGGTGTTGTTGACTCTGAAAACATATGCCCCTGCACCAAAACAAACCTGCCAGAGGGATCAGAGATGGTGTTGTTGACGCAGAAGGGGATGTGTCTACTTATCAAAATTGCAGTTCCTTTTGCTTTGGAGTAAAAAGAGGACGTAAAAACTTGTCCTACCCATTCCCTCTTCAATTTCTTGTGTTCACTGGCTGTAAGATGTGTTTCTTGTAAAAACACAATGTCAGCCTTTCATTTCTTAAGGTATGTATAGACTCTTTTCCTTTTAATCGGGCTGTTAAGACCTTTTACTTTGAATATGACATATTTTAGTGGATCAAGCATAGGTTGGGTTTCAAATATGTAACCGAATGGAAATCTCTCATATGTAAATAGTCAGGAAATGTTTCAACTTTAGTTTGAACACTGAAGTGACCTATGTGTCTCTTTAGGAAGGAAAAAACAATAAACATAGAAAAAATTTTTTTTTTTAAACAGAAACCCCACCCACCCCGATTGTTGGACTAAAACAACAATCCCAACAATCAAACATGAATACACTTGTAGAGATACTGTCACGTTCTGACCTTTATTTCCTTTGTTTTGTCTTTATTTAGTATGGTCAGGACGTGAGTTGGGGTGGGCAGTCTATGTTTGTGTTTCTGTTTTTTCTATTTCTGTGTTTGGCCTGATATGGTTCTCAATCAGAGGCAGCTGTTTATTGTTGTCCCTGATTGAGAACCATATTTAGGTAGCCTGGGTTTCACTGTTTCACGGTTTATGGGTGTTTGTTTCCGTGTGAGTGTTTGTCGCCACACGGTACTGTTTTGGTTTGATTATTTCACATATTCGTTTATTGTTTTTGTATTTCATAGTGTTCAGTGTTTTCTTATTAAAATCGTCATGAACACTTGCCACATCTTGGTCCGATCCTTACTCCTCTTCAGACGAAGAGGAGGAAATCTGCCGTTACAGATACGTTGTTGCTCGCTTTCCATCTTGCTCTTACTAGCCTAACCTTGGCTTAAACTAAAACCTGCGAGCTCTCTAAGTTGAAAACAAACGTTGTGAATAGACATTTATGGCTGAATAATTACTGCCCACAGTAAGGGCTGCTTGAGGCTCTTTTCAGGAGAGGTGAAAGATAAATGGGGGGGGGGGATCAGTGGGCCTAAGCCCACTAATTTGCTTCGCCCAGTGGATATTGACTATACCAAAATATACTCTCCTGTAAATGTAATAGAACTCACCCCGGGGAAAAAAATGGTTCGTTGAAAATGTACAAATCAATTATAGCGACCAGATAGCGGGGTAAACGGATCCAAATTCCAAGAAGATATCAGCCGTTCAGTTCCAGGACAGCAAGGATAAGAAAAAACAAAAAAACTGCATCTTATCCCCCAGAGAGACCATCCTGGTTCAGACGCGGTTCAGTTCTTTGAGAAAAGTGAACACTTCTCCCGGTGTGTTGAAGAGATGGCTTCGGCCTTTGTACTGAACTTTCATCCACAGGGGTGGATGAGGTAGCCGGTGATGTTCTTCTCCTTCAGTGCTTTGGCAGCAGGTCTGAACTGTTTGTGACGTCTGGCGCTCATATCCGGGAAAAGGCTGACCCTCTTGCCATCGATGGTGATCTCCCCTTTGGCTCTTGCGAGTTGCAGTATCTTCTCTCTGTCCTGGAAACGGGGGAACCTGTTCAGGATGGCCCGTGGGGGCTCATCTGGCCGGGGTTTCGGCGCTGATGTTCTGTGGGCACGTTCGATTTCCAACGGCTTGGTGAAGTTGATTATGCCTAGGACATCAGGGATCCATTGAGTGAAGAAACTGACCGGGTCACAGCCCTCGCTGTCCTCTTTCAATCCCACCACACGGATATTGCTTCGTCTGTTATGGTTCTCCATCTGGTCTACCTTGTTTTTGAGGTTAGCATTGTCCTTCTGCAGTTGTATCAGAACCTGGTCATGTCGAGTGATGGTATCTTCAACTGTGCTAATGCACAACTCTGCCTCAGTCATTCTCAAAAGGAGATCATTCATGGAGGATTTCAGGTCATCAATGGAAGAATGGAGTTCAGATGATTTCTTGTACATTTTCAGAGAAAGACCTTTGTTACCACCATGAATTTCCCGGAGGAGAGTAGCCAGCATGTCGGCAGGCTCGCAAGAGCATGGCTCTTTGGGAAGGTAAGTACTTGACAATTTATCAGCTGATGTTAGAATATTGTTTCAATGTTGTTATTTAGGTAATTATAGAATAACTTTGAAGAGCTCGGTTTGTCAATGTCTGCTCAGCTCCGTGGCATCACATGTTCCCCAAAAGGGGGCAGTTCTCCCCTGGTGTAGAGTCAAACAGCCTGCACTCCGATTCTGAGGTGTCTGCATGGTCCTTAAGCACACCTGTGAGCATTTTTCTTTACAGCCTACAATTTCCCAACTCTTCAACCATCAAAAGGTTTTGGGCTGGACCAAAAACATTTGGAGCTGAAGCCCTGGATGCCCACCCGTAACAATGCCAACGATCAGCTACTTGGCACAGGCCTATAACCTGACTACACATCCACATCGCTTTGGCCAAACATCATGCCCACTAGCATTTCTTCTGGAGAGATAAGGTAGTGGAATTTGAGTCATTAGGCAAACACCTGCCTGCTCGCCCAGCATCACTACTCTGGACGGTTCTGACTTAGAATATGTGGACAACTACAAATACCTAGGTATCTGGTTGGACTGTAAACTCTCCTTCCAGACTCACATTAAGCATCTCCAATCCAAAATTAAATCTAAAATCAGCTTCCTTTTTCGCAACAAAGCATCCTTCACTCATGCTGCCAAACATACCCTTGTAAAACTGACTATCCTACCGATCCTTGACTTTGGCGTTGTTATTTACAAAATAGCCTCCAACACTCTACTCAGCAAATTGGATGCAGTCTATCACAGTACCATCCGTTTTGTCACCAAAGCCCCATATACTACCCACCATTACGACCTGTATGCTCTCGTTGGCTTCGCTTCATATTCGTCGCCAAACCCACTGGCTCCAGGTCATCTATAAGTTTAAGCCCCAGCTGTCAGAGTAGCTCATAGATCACTGCACATGTACATAGCCCATCTGTAATTAGCCCCTCCAACTACCTCATCCCCATACTGTTATCTATTTGATGTATTTTGCTCCTTTGCACCCCAGTATCTCTACTTGTACACTCATCTTCTGCACATCTATCACTCCAGTGTTTAATTGCTACATTGTAATTATTTTGCCACTATGGCCTAATTATTCCATTACCTCCGTTATCCTCCCTCATTTGCACACACTGTATATATACTTTTTGTATTGTACTATTGACTGTACTGTATGTTTGTTTATTCCATGTGTAACTCTGTGGTGTTGTTTGTGTTGCACTGCTTTGCTTTATCTTGGCCAGGTCGCAGTTGTAAATGAGAACTTGTTCTCAGCTAGCCTACCTGGCTGAATAAAGGTGAAATAAAAAAAGTTTATTGTTATTTTTTAAACATACCTATACCCTGGTAATGACAAATACAATGCGATACCACTTTACAACACTAGATGGGAGTGTTTTCATAAGAATGTACTTTTCCTAAATTCTCTGTTTATGCCTACAGAACAATTTCATCTGGAGTAAGTATTCCACATACAGTACACCATGTAAGACTAAGGAGTTGGTTTACAATTTGATCACTGGTTTACTAATGCTGCTTTTGAATTTAGTCAGAGACGTGTGTGTGTGTGTGTGTGTGTGTGTGTGTGTGTGTGTGTGTGTGTGTGTGTGTGTGTGTGTGTGTGTGTGTGTGTGTGTGTGTGTGTGTGTGTGTGTGTGTGTGTGTGTGTGTGTGTGTGTGTGTGTGTACAGGACAGGGATGTGACATAACAAACATATGCCTTCTCTCAAAGAATCAGACACATCTTGTCGGTTCTCAGTTGAAAACACAAAGAATCATACTGTGAACAATGCGACAAAATACATTAAATGTCATTTATACGTAACTTTTGTAGTGTAATAAACGTAGTCTATAGTAGCCAGAAGCATCCCTGCTGCTCTGTAATTAAATAGCTCAACAGAATAGAACAGTAAATATGTTGCAATGTATTGTTTTAGATTTCATTAGATGAGGAAAGACTATGTCAAAGTGTGAACACATTTGTGCCTAATGCAATAAATATGAAAAACAATGAATAGTTAGTTCACAGTCCAAAACATACATGATCACAAACACTTTGATTGATTATGTTCTGGTTAGATCTGCACCTTGAGATGAGGGTTGTGTAATGCTGAAAGAATGCATGAGATCATGTGACTACATCATCAGCAACAAGTGATTTCATTCACTATCGAAACTGCTGTTAGGATGCCGATGCCACTCATTTGCTAAGCACCTAGGCAGTTCTTATGAAGACTTTATGAAGCATCTGTAGTGCTTATAAATACTTTGTGAATTGTCTATGAAGCTCTGTAAAGCCTTTCTTCCTTGCCTCTCTGCTGTTTAGTTCCTGAGATCAGAAACCCAACATACTCATTAAAATTACGGGCTGTAAGGACCCGCTGGCACAGGAGAAAGGCAAACTGCTTGATGCTGGTGTTCACCCTGTTTTATACAAACAAGCGGGGGCACAGAGTGGGCTCATGTGCAAAGCCTGGTTTTGAGAGGTGGCATCCAGGCATGCTGTGCCCGAAGACAGAGAGTAACAATAGGTGGACACACCACAGGGCCCTAACCAGCCAGGCATGATACTCACGAAGCGCTATTAATCTCTCTCCCTCGTTTTCTCTTCTCTCTTTATCTCTCTCTCTCATACACACACACACACACACACACACACACATAGCCTACACACATAAGCCCTGAATATACCTTTATTGAATCCAATTGTTGTATTCTTGTTGTCCACAAGAAGGCGCTGTTTACTTTTGCTCAATATCTGCTGAATTGCTGAGCAGGGGTCACATCCAGACTCCAAGACATGCTAAGCTTTTGAGTAGTTGTCTGATAATAGGGAAAGGCTGACATGACCATTCTATGTTCTTTTTATGAGAATTATGAGACTTAATCTGACAAAAACTAAAAATATCTTTGACACTTCTCTGTTTTCTCAATGACATTCAAAACAGCATTAAAAAAAGGTGCAAGCTTAAGTTTGTTCCACCTGAGCGAGTGATGACACACCAAATGTGTTTGATCGATCGAGGGAAAAGCGCAGGAATAGGCTTTTGTAGGCTACAGTCCAAGTATGTCGGCATCCAAAGATGATCTAACTTGAATAAACGCTTGGAGGCAGTGGTGTAAAGTACTTAAGTAAAAATACTTTTAAGTACTAGTAGTTTTTTGGGATATGTATCTGTACTTTACTTTACTAATTATACTTTTACTCCAATACATTCCTAAAGAAAAAAATGTACTTTTTACTCCTTTCCCTGACACCCAAAAGTACTCGTTACATTTTGAATGCTTAGTAGGACATGAAAATGGTCTAATTCACGAGCTTATCAAGAGAACATCCCTGCTCATCACTACTGCCTCTGATCTGGCAGACTCACTAAACACAAATGCTTCGTTTGTAAATTATGTCTGAATGTTGACCCTGGCTATCAGTAAATTAAAAAAACAAGACAATCGTGTCCTCTGGTTTGATTAATATTTTAATTTTGATACTTAAGTGCATTTAAAATCAAATACTTTTAGACTTTTACTCAAATAGTATTTTACTGGGTGACTTTTACTTTTACATGAGCCATTTTCTTTTGAAGTGTCTTTACTTTTACTCAAGTATGAAAATTGGATACTTTTTCCACCACTGCTTGGAGGTAAGGATGACAGCAGTGGTGTGGTCTTCGGCAATACGGATATCCCTTATTCAAGATATCTACATAGAGCATTAACGTGAATCACACTGCTGCTCTCTCATTTAGCTAATTGCACCTTACGGATTGTGGTTGTTGTGGATGACTGTTCACAAATCTAAATGTGTATTTGAACTCAAGATGGTTGAATTCAAGAAGTTTAAACTGACTATCAGTCATTGTTTTTGAAACCAGTGGACAGCCAGTGAAAAATGCATTTTTGCAACAGCTGAATAGTGCGGATCCCAGCCTATGGAATAAAAGTGGGCTTTTATTGCTCAATCTATTTCATGCTGATAAAAACAAAATCCATATGCCTAATGGACACATGCTCAAACTTGCACACTTTTGATAGACTTAAAGTGGCAATCTGTAGTTGTTACATCCATTTTTTTTGTTGACTAATAAATTATGTGTCCATTGATTCTTGAAGAATATAACTTAGAAATGCCTCATGAGCTTAGTTTAACTGTCATACTACATGAGAACCCAAAATATATACTTGTTTTTCTCCAATGTTTGTAAACATTGTAAATGTAAACACTGTATAGCCTCATAACATGGTTTAAACAATAATTTTGATATCATATCATGGATGGTCAGTCCTTGAATCCATAGCTCTGTCTATTCATCTGAGAGTGATTACATTTCTCCAGGCCCATCCCTCAACTTTTTACCAAAACAGAGGCGAGCCGACGATTTTGTTCATGTTTCATCTGTGGATTTGCCCTTTAAACAGCTGCATATTATCAAGATATCAAAGTGTCACCAAAAAGGTAAACAATAGGCCTATAGAAAATGCAGCATATGGCATTAATTTTTCACATGTAAATAGCACTTTTCAGTAGTGCTCAAAGCATGCCATTCCATAAGGGCAGCATTTATTTTTTTCAACTCATATCAATGAGCCTAATCAGTCCTCCATGGCAACAAAATCATAAACAACAGAGTAGGGCTGGCTAATAAGTCATTTGTTTTGTGTTTTGGGGTTTTGCTCAGGTAAATCAATTTAGCTAATCTATACTTCCATATTTCCAAGTCCTATTCTGGAAGATCAAGGGGTATAACATTTATTGGAATGACTAGAATTCTGATAGACTTTGGTTTTTAATGTAAAGATATAATTTAATTGTATTATTATATGTATTAGAAAGCAATGGGTTAGAATACGCCTACATAACCAACCCATAAAGTAAAATGGTACATCTATATACACCCTGCTAGGTAAACTTTAACATTGATTTATCCTGCAATGATGTTGTTCAATTGGTAACATACATGTTTGTCTTCTTCTAATGCCTCTTGAGGAAGGAAGTAATCTAAAAGTAACTGAATGTAATCTGATTACATTACTGATATATATATATAAAAAGTGTCAAGCCCATTGATAATTGCAGAAAGTGCCTAATGTGTAGGGTATATGGAAGGCTTGTTTCCAAATATATGTTTTTATCAGTGTTGCTGCTGCTATAATGCCAGGCCAAGACAACTGGAGATGGGGAAATAAATATCAATTACCAAAAATATGTAAAGGCCAAATAATTATTCATGGGGGTGGGTGATATACTGATAAATTGCAATGATATCGTATTCTCAATTGAATAACCCAAGTGTCTCTGGCAAAAACTGTCCTCGCACAAAACGTTCTGTCCGTGAAATCGAACAATAATTAAACTTTATCTAACTTTTCCTGAAACCCAACTGTTGGATTGAGTTAGCCCGGCCCATCTGGAGCAGCAAATGGCCCAACTCACCAGGGAGCAGGGAGGAGGTGAGGGGGTGAGAGTAGAGGGGGAGAGAAAGAGGGAATCGGATTGAAAACAGATCAGCCTGAAGATCTCACCACCGCATGTCTAGAACAACTGTCGATTAAAATCGAGTCTTTCAGCGAAAACACGCAATGCGCTTTCATATGAAAAAACGCAAAAGGGAGTGAGAAATTTACTGCTTGAAGATGATGGATTGTAAAAGTTAGATGCGAGTATAAATGCGCCCCTCCGAATTAAATTAGTTATCTGAGGAATGCAGTGCCCGTAATTTCGAGTAGGATTTCAAACTTTTCTTGAAGTGCACCTCAATGGACTTTTTTCAAAGGGACATATCCTGTCCAAGCGGTTTTGATTGAAAAAGTAGAGTTTCAGTACTATAGTTCCCGGATTCTTTGCGGAGAATCATCGGACAAAGTGAACAAGAGTACGGGGTCTAAATAAATCATTCAAGGTAAGAAAAGTTGTTGTTGTGGTGTAGCCTAGATGACAGCTTTCACAACCGCACATTTATTTGGATACATTTTACAATTCCAATTGTTCTTATTTTCTTATTTGACAACTATTGATGTTGAATGTAATATGTGTTTAAACTTAAACCACTATCCTGCAGTCACAGTTTAATATTGCGTGTCAAGGACAGAAGGGGTTTGGGGTAACTCCACATCTCATTTACTTTGAAATTATTTTACATAGGAATCTAAATAATTCTGTCCTGCAACTTGATCCAAATGTGGAGAGGTGTGATCATAAAGCTGCAGCGCCAGTCCTACTGACTTCCAAATGCCTCAGAGTAGTAGAGCTATTGTGATCACTCACCATCTTTATCTATGATCCCAAAAGTTTGTTCAAAGTTCAGTGTAAACAATAACTTTTTTATTTTGCAATACATTTTGTGCATATTTTTTAATGGTTGAGATTGAAGGACTCATTTTGAGAGGCTATAACCTCTGGAAGGTTTGTGTTTTCAAATATTGTTGTATTGTCAATCATCATTTTTTGTGCATTCTGATAGACAAATACTGCATAGACTACATGCCAACTCAAGGTAGTGGCTACAAGTTGATAGTGTCGAAGAAAGTGATAGGTAGGTGCTCAGGAGTGCTCTCACTTCACTCTGTGTACAGACTATTTCAAGATCCCTCTCATTTAAACACTTGCAAATAAAGATTTAAAAAATAAATGCTTCAAGTACTTGGCATGCTGTAGAATTAAGGCCACCTTCTTGGATCTCCCTGGTCAGTAGGAGTTGTGTAGCCTACTTATTGTTGAAAGATTCTCAGTTAGCTTGTTTGCACTGTAGCCTGAGTAATCAACAAACACTTGATGCTTTTGTGCTGGGTAAAAACACCTATATTTGCGCTTGGCTTTTACCCATCTAGAGTGTGTGCTAATAATCCCTAGGCTCACGCCTGAACTAATAATATGAGCACCATTTTCTTCCCTGCTTTGGTCTCAGATCAGTTATAGAACAACTGGTTTTAGGGTTGTGTGTCATTTCATAGGATAGATTCCTTAATCAGTGACTTTCATCAACTCAATGTTAAATCTGATGAAAGTCATGTGAAAGTTATTTTATGTTAAAACGGCAGGGTTTTACAAAGGAACAATAGGAGGTTCTCTAGAGAATGAAGTGAAAAGAAAACAGTGACATTCCAGAAATTATGAGAAAAAAGTAAGAGAGAACCAATGTTTCAGGAAAAATCGGACTTTTTCCAAAAGCATTTTTGGTGGTGTGTATTTCTACGTTGCGCATGGTGTGTGTCTCTGTGCATGCACCGTGAGTGTGTTTTTAATTTAATATGATGATGCCCATGCAGTTGGAGGGATCATTAGCATAAGAAAAAAGGTTTAGTGCATTTGCCATTGTGCTGAATGAAGAGTTCCAGCAGTCAGACCCAGGGAGAGTGAAAGGATGTAAAGAAATTATGGGGCTATTCAGCTTATTCAGACCCTGCCTGGGGCTCCCTTCTCTGGGCTCTGAAACCCATGGTGGCGATGTCACTTTCATCTCCCAAGCCAGATCCAGCCTCTCTCTTTTCTGTTTCCCCGTACCCCGTTTCCCCCTGTTTCTCTCTTTCACACGTCTCTCCACAGCTAGACCCACTTTATTGATCTTCTCCTTTTCTTCTCTGGAAGTCTGTGTAAAATGTAATGAACCGAATACTGGAAAGGATGGGAGGGGAGGCTTTTTTAAAGACAAATACCGATGAAGTCTAGCGTGCAGAAGGGAGAAGAGGAAAATACCCCCCCCCCGCCCCATCTCAAAAGTTTAGAAAATAACAGGGTCTTCTTCTTTCTCCCTCACTCTCTCTCCTCATCTCTCACCTCAGTGAGCTAAGACACTGTACTGTACTAATAAAGCCATTTCATTTACATGGTTTTCCTAGATTGCAGTCCCCCTTAAACTTAAAGGGATTCTCTGGTACTTTTGTATACTTTTTAACCAGTTTCTGAAGGTAGCACTCACCAGCCAAAAGTGGTCCCTGAAAACTGTGTACTACGTCACACACTGTATGTGCAGATATGCGCACCACATCATTTCTCTCTGTCTATCTGTTGTTCCAAATACATTTTTACAAGCATTGGATTTTATATACACATTTGCATTGATTACATTTTTTTTATTTTTTTTTTTACATTTTTCCATGTCCGGTACAGATGATATATATTATTTTCAGTCACAACTATTACAGATGAATAACTAATACAGATTAAATTGCCTTGTTAATGCCCAAAAGTGCAAGGCTCTCTTTCTATTTCCCCTGAAAACCGGAACATCCAGTTTTTGGGTGCCCAGCAGATGCTAGCTGTCACTCATATAGCAAGGGGCTGAAGCTCATTGGTTGAACTCGAATTGCCCCCACGTGAGGGAAAATGGCACAGCATAGGTTTCAGAAAAACAATTGCTTTCAAACTAGGGATTTTGTGCTAATTGAGGTAAATCTGCTCATAGATTATGCATGTATGAACTACACATTGACACATCCAGCCCAAAGCGGGAGGTAAAAAATATACTTAGTAGTCGCCAACGTAACAGAGCATGTCTTTAACTGCTCTGTTATCTAGAGAAAGGTCAGTATTTCAGGTATTAAGTTTAGAAAATGGTTGTGCTTACGAAATAATTGTTGTTGTGCTTCTAAGAGAACTACAGCTGGTTCATCTCTCCATAGATTACATTTTTTTCCAGAAGGCTGCTTTCCCACAATTATGTGCTTGTTGTGATTGTCAAAATACATGATTATATTAGGCCATTATGCTTTTAAATCACACAGTTTAGATACACAGTGAAAAGAGTTGATGGTTGAATTTAATCCAAAGTGCCCTACAGTGCATTTAAAATGTATTTTCATCTTTCCATTATTGTTAAGGAAAATGAACATGCCAACTTCCCAACTTGTTAGGCCTGCTGTATGTTTGGGAACACGTTATTGAGGTCAACACTATTTCCCTTTTATCTACATGAAGTATATCCCTGACATTTTGTACAACGAGTGGTTGCTATGGAGTGAAATTAGCTTTATCATTCTAGACTTATCAGAGACACCACTTTGAGCCTGTGGGACAATACTGGGTGTCTAGCAGGATCTTGCAGCCTTCCTTCAGCCCAGCCCGGGGGGAGCTGTGGAGGGTGGCTGAAGTACACTCATGTGTGGAGCTCAATTGGTGGGAATTTAATGGCCATTTAGGGAGCTGTAAAAAGACAGCTATGTGATGAGTTAGTCTAGTCGGCCGCGCCTTGCTCTTCTTACAACGAGCCTGTACTTGAGATGGGGGGCAAAGTGGGAAGTGGGGAGAAACACAGAGGCGACTAAAGTGCCAGCAGCCGGCAGAGTAGCTACATTCATTTATTTTCAGGGTCCCTGTTTGAGTTCCTCTCTGCGTTGGCTTGGATGGCAAGAGGACACAATCAAGGCTTTTTAGTGGCTGTTGTCCCACACCCTCGAGGCATCCGGCTCATTCTCTCTCAAGTGTCTGGGGTTAAATAGGATCACATGATATCCGGTCTGGGAGAGAGAGTGCAGTTCAGCCCTCCCTGACTGGCCTTGTCCCCTCATCCCCCTCTACATTTCCTACAGGGTTGGCTAGGAGTGAGCACTTAGATCCGACCTCGTCCCCTTCTCCATCTCATAGTGCCAGCCATGAATGAGACACACAGTCACATGGAAAGTGAGGTCTCATTGGGTTCTGTTGTCAAAAGAAAATGGGAAACCGGTATGGCCTAGTTCTTTGTAAAAAGCCATATGTCATTGTAGAAGTAAAGGAGCGAGCCCGATGTGGTTTTAACTAGCCATTTAAGTACTGTAAGGTAAAATCACTGACAACCTCCTTCCATCGCGATTGATGTCATCAATCATGGGAGGCGGCAGGCACAGTGAGTCCCCCTCATCAAAAGGCAAGAAGCTAGGCTACAATTATGAAGGACCTAGTTTCTCTCGAGGAAACACTATTTCCAGGTTTCTGTTAGTCACGCAACAAGACCTAATGATCTATTTCCTCTAGACCTACCCATTTATTTCACCAAATTGTCCCAGTCAATCACAATGACAGGCACTAAAGTGGGGATATTTGGGGGGCTTTTGGACTTCAAGTGAGTGTCCAGAATGGCCCCCTATTGCCTTTATAGTGCATTAGTTGTGAGAAGAGTCCGGGTTAAAATAAGTGCACTACATAGGGAATAGTGTGCCACTTTGGGGCCTCTGGACTCCATGACTCTGTACTCTCAGCCTACCTTTACATGTCCAAGCTGTTCTCTGAGGGAGGATGGAATGAAACTTCAACAGATTAAACAATGTATACTATTTACACTGTGTTGTATATGTGTCAACACCAGATCATCTTAACAGCCCCCTGCCAGAGTTCTCCAAACACAGGCTTTTAGCAATGATTCTGCAGGTCAAAGGAAGTTGTCCAGTTTGTGGAGGGGATGACACAACATTTATTTAATTACTTCACCCTAAAATAAACCATTGGGTTTAAGCTGCAGAGCTATGCACTAGCACAGCAAAAAACACAATTGGACAGGCCCACTTTGCTCAACCCACTGCATGGCTTTAAAAAAATGACTGGTTGCATTAGTATTACATCCACCAATAAACTACTGGTCAAGCTTTTCTGGTGCACTGGCACCAAAATGTAGCTGAACCATGTGCCTGTGCCTGGTTCTTCTTAGTTCTTGGAGAGACCTGAGCTCATCGTGACTCATCTGAGGGGGTTGCCTTGATCCTGCTGCTAATTACCTCCTATAGTGGGTTAGCTAGAGTAAAACTTGATCTCCTGTTACATCAGGGAAACCTTCTTCCACTGTAGCTGGCAGCAGCCCAGGCAGAGTAGCATTATTAACACCACTGTGTCTTCTCCTATCTTCCTCTCCATTGCCAATGAATGAACAGATTCATTGTGTTGGTTGTTCTTAAGACTGACATGGACTCCCAGACAATGCAGCATTGTCTTGAATGTTTGCCGTCGGCTTTAATCTGATGCAGCAAGAGGCACTGGCAGCACACGCAACACATTCAACAGTGTGTGTGTGTGCTGTGCATGCATGCTCTGTTTGTGCTTCCAACATTGGGGTTTTGAGAAAGGCGAGAAGAGTCAGTTGTAAGTTGTGATTTATCCGAAGGCCTCCCATAGCTACAAAGCAAAGTTGACTTGTTGACTTGCCCATAGGGGCTGGGCGGTTGGCTGGCTAGGCTCTTCTTATTACGTTTCATATAATGAGAAATATTAACTCCTTGACTCTCAGCCAGGCCACAGACTCCTCTGTAATAGACTGGGAGACGGGCTAAAAGCATTGAAAGCATTGAGCTGCTTGCTAAGAAACCATGTGGTAGTCTTTAGCAATCTCTCCCCTTCTTCTACCCCTCCTCCCTCCCAAACTCCCAAACACATGTCCACTTGCTGTCTGCCTGCCGCCATTGCATCGGCCTCTCTCTGACTCAGAACAAGACTGGTTCTGGGTTCAGTCCAGGTTGAGGTTACTCTTGTCTTGGAATCCTCTCATTACAGAGAGAGAACAGGATGGGATGATGATTGTATGTGTACATGCTGCCTTTGTCTTCGTTTTCTCTTTGAATGTAACTGGAAACATATAAGACTGTCAAATACAATGCCGTTGCACGATGTGTGCTGGTCAGGGTTGCATCAGCAGGCAGTTATGGCATAAAAGTCTTGAGATTCTGCTCGCCTGAGTTAAAATACCTTATGATAAGCTGTAGACCGCACTCATAGGGCTGTATAGGGCCATAAGCAAACAAGAAAATGCTCACCCAGAGGCAGCGCTCCTGGTGGCTGGTGATTTTAATGCAGGAAAACAGAAATCCGTTTTACCTAATTTCTACCAGCATGTCCCCTGTGCAACTAGAGGCAAAAATTTCTTTAGATCTCCTTTACTCTACACACAGAGGCACATACAAAGCTCTCCTTCGCACTCCATTTGACAAATCTGACCATAACTCTGTCCTTCTGATTCCCGCTTACAAGCAAAAACTCAAACAGGAAGTACCAGTGACACGCTCAATACGGAAGTGCTCCAATGAAGCGGACGCTAAGCTACTGGACTGTTTCTCTGGCACAGACTGGAATAGGTTCTGAGATTCATCCGATAGCATTGAAGAGTTTACCACATCGGTCACCGGCTTCCTTAATAAGTGCACCAATGACGTCATCCCCACAGTAACCGCACGTACATATCCCAACCAGAATCACAGGCAACATCCGCACTGAGCTAAAGGCTAAAGCTGCCACTTTCAATGAACGAGACACTAACACAGACGCTTAGAAGAAATCCAGACAAACCATCAAACAAGCAATGCATCAATACAGGACTAAGATCGAATCCTACTACACCGGTTCTGATGCTCGTTGCATGTGTCAGGGCTTGAAAACTATCACGTATTACAAAGGGAAACCAAGCCACGAGCTGCCCAGTGCCATGAGCCTACCAGATGAGCTAAATGCCTTCTATGCTTGCTTCGAGGCAAGAAACACTGAACCATGCGTGAGAGCATCAGCTGTTCCGGGCAACTGTGTGATCACACTCTCTGTACCCTATGTGAATAGGACCTTGAAACAGAATAACATTAACAAGGCCACAGGGACAGATGGATTACCAGGATGAATGCGCTGACCAGTTGGCAAGTGTCTTCACTGACATTTTCAACCTCTCCCTGACCCAGTCTGTAATACCTATATGTTTTAAACAGACCACCATAGTCCCTGTGCCCAAGAATGCCGAGGTAATTTGTCTAAATGACTATCGCCTCTTAGCACTCGCATCATGAAATGCTTTGTAAGGCTGTTCATGGCTCACATCAACACCATCATCCCAGACACCCTGGACCCTCTTCAACCAGTTTTCCCACTTTGACAAAAGGAACAAATACGTGAGAAAGCTATTAATTGACTACAGCTTAGTGTTCAACACCATAGTGCCCTTGACGCTCCCTGGGACTGAACACCTCCCTCTGCAACTGGATCCTGGATTCCTGACGGGCTGCCCCCAGGTGGTGAGGGTAGGCAACAACACATCTGCCGCACTGACCCTGAACATATGGGCCCCTCGGGGGTGCGTGTTTAGTCCCCTTCTGTATGACAGCGTGACCGCGCACGACTCCAACACCAGCATTAAGTCTGCCGACAACACAACGGTGGTAGGCCTGATCACCGATGATGATGAGACAGCCTAAAGGGAGGAGGTCAGAGACACTGCCAGGACAACAACCTGTCCTTCAACATCAGTAATACAAAGGCGCCGATTGTGGATTACAGGAAATGGAGGGATGAGCACACCCCCATTCACATCGATGGGGCTGTAGTGGAGCAGGTCGAGAGTTTCAAGTTCCTCGTGTCAATATCACTAAGGACCTCTCATGGTCCAAACACACCAACACAGTTGTGAAGAGAGCATGACAGCGCCTCTTCCTCCTCAGGAGGCTGAAAAGATTTGGCATGGGCCCTCAAATCCTCAAAGTTCTACAGCTGTACCATTGAGAGCGTCTTGACTGGCTGCATCAGTGCTTGGTATGGCAACTGCTTGGCATCCGACCAAAAGGCGCTACAAAGGGTAGTGCGTATGGCCCAGTACTTCCGAGCTCCCTGCCATCCAGGAACTCTATACCAGGCGGTGTCAGAGGAAGGCCCAAAAAATTGTCAAAGACTACAGCCACCCAAAATCAAATCAAATCAAATCAAATGTATTTATATAGCCCTTCGTACATCAGCTGATATCAGCTGATATCTCAAAGTGCTGTACAGAAACCCAGCCTAAAACCCCAAACAGCAAGCAATGCAGGTGTAGAAGCACGGTAGAAAGGCCAAAACCTAGAGAGGAACCAGACTATGTGGGGTGGCCAGTCCTCTTCTGGCTGTGCCGGGTGGAGATTATAACAGAACATGGCCAAGATGTTCAAATGTTCATAAATGACCAGCATGGTCCAATAATAATAAGGCAGAACAGTTGAAACTGGAGCAGCAGCACGGCCAGGTGGACTGGAGACAGCAAGGAGTCATCAGGTCAGGTAGTCCTGAGGCATGGTCCTAGGGCTCAGGTCCTCCGAGAGAGAAAGAGAGAATTAGAGAGAGCACACTTAAATTCACACAGGACACCGAATAGGACAGGATAAGTACTCCAGATATAACGAACTGACCCTAGCCCCCCGACACATAAATACTGGAGGCTGAGACAGGAGGGGTCAGGAGACACTGTACAAGCCACAGACTTATCTCTCTGCTACCGCACAGCAAGTGCTACCAATGTACCAAGTCTGGAACCAACAGGCCAAAAGACTTCCCCAAGCCACAAGACTTCTAAACATGACTGCTAAATAGCAAATCAAATGGCTACCCAGACTACTGCATTGACGCATTTTTGCACTAACTCACAAACGTTTTTGCACATATGATTCTGCTACTGTCTATCTATCCTGTTGCTTCGTCACTTTACCCCTACCTATATGT
This sequence comes from Oncorhynchus tshawytscha, assembly GCF_018296145.1. Lineage (NCBI taxonomy): Eukaryota > Metazoa > Chordata > Actinopteri > Salmoniformes > Salmonidae > Oncorhynchus > Oncorhynchus tshawytscha. The sequence goes on along the minus strand of NC_056431.1, from coordinate 52,276,583 downwards.
ACAGTACAAAGCTACCTCATTTACCTCATACCCCTGCACATCGACTCGGTACTGGTACTCCCTGTATGTAGCCATGTTATTATTTACTTGTTTTTTCTATTTGTTATTCACTGTTTCACTATTAAAATACAAAATAAAAGAAACATGTCATGTTTAACTCTGAATGACTGGAAAAGGACCAGTAAGTAATCATTTCACTGTGTCTACACCTGTTGCCGTCGAAGCGTGTGACGAGGTGATTGGTCTGTCCTCTTCTACACATAGCTCTCCTTTGTCAGTATGGAGAAGAGTGGAAGTTAAATTGCAGAGATTGTAAAATGTAATAAAGTCACTTGCGGTGTTAAACTGCCTACTACTGCCATCATCTCGTGTGGGTGGCTGATCTTTATACCTCAAAGTCGTGAGGTTCTGACAACTGCAAAAAGTAAAGTAATCTCTTCTCACTTCTTGGTGTACTTGGGCAGCTGGTGGTACAGAGCTCTGAACCCCCACACACACAGACAACAGCCAGGGCTGTCCCCTTCTTGTCACCAAGGCATCCGATCTGAGAAACAGCTGATACACTGACGACTCACACCACACACACTCACTACAGAGATACAGTCTAGTTTCAAAAGCATTTATACTGGAATGATAATCTCTTGTAATAACAATGTGGACGTCACCATTAGATAGACAAACTTAGAACGACAAATGGCAACTTTAGATTTTTGCCAACTTTGATTCAAAGGGATGCACACATGCTACACACCATACCACCCACACCACTCACCATGGTCTAAGGGGCCTAGTGAGGGTATTGACAGCTGTAACTGTTGAGAGTGAGTGCTAACAACACATTTAGGAGAAATGACCAGGCCCCAAATGTTACTGGGAGAAAGAAGACAACTCTGCAATGTGGCACAAACGACAGCTGATCTGAGCTGGGGGTTTCACCCATAAAATTATATGAGCATTTTTGGTTTGTCCTCTGGAAGGGAAGACAAGGGGATCTCCTGTCCTGAGCAGATGACCACTTCATTGACCATACATGACACAACTTGATAAAGTGCCCAAATGTGCTAGTTTCTGCATGGCCAGAGCATTACATAACAAAAACCTCCCCAACACACAAACCCCTCTGTAATTACATAGAGATACATTGAAATGATCACTGTTAGCGAACATCAAGCAGAAGTTAAATAACCAACAGTTAGGAAATTCCTTGGGTGATTGTGTGTAGGCTGTGTGTGAGTCTCCACATCTGTTTTCTATTGGTCAGGAGACAAAGAGATTAACCACAGGATATTACATTTACTAGCAGGGAGTGGTGGTGAGGAGGGTGGGTAGCAGGGAACAGCTCATCCACATGACTTTTCTTTCTGTGTAGATCTTTTCATTATGGGGCTGACTGGAGAAACATGGCCTCTGAGGGACTGACTGATTGCTTCCCAGTTACTAAGGACAGGACACAGGATCTAGTGGACCCCAGTCATTGACTGTGTGTGTGTACAACATTTGTTTTCTAATAGGTACAATCCAAAATAGCATCCTATTTCTTATGTAGTACACTACATTTGACTTAGCTCTGGATAAAAGTAGTGCTTTCAGGCTTCCTATGTGAACATGTTACGGCAGGAATAGTAGTATTTTCCTAGCCTGGGAATCAACACTGAATCCATACCACCTTTCACTGTTTCTCTTCAACTGTTAGTCTGGCCTTCCTCTAGCATTTGTGCTCAAATATCTTAATCTACTGTTGGTTCACTCAATCTTCCTTTGTGAAAATGTTAAGGTAATAGTTTCCTTTCTCGGTTCATTGACCAGGAGGATGACTATCTATATGACATATCACACAACAGATATTCCTTCCTGGATCTGAGTCAGGCACATGACTAATGAAGGCTCCCAGGTCTTTTTTCGCCATATTTAAACATGTGCCCTTTTTAAACCAGGGCTTCAAAGGTTTGCAGGAGTGTATGTTTTTCTGAAGACAGTGATTCACCCATCTAGAATGTGCCTTTGTCTTACCCCCAGCTTGTCTTGTTTAACAGAGACATCTCCATGTGTCATCAACCTAATAGGTCTAATGTGAAACATGGCTCCTGGAAAGGCTTGGAACATAGACTAAATCAACTCCGATTTTGAAACTAAACAGAATGGTTGGAGATGTTGCTTTTTGTTTGAATTAAAATAAATCAAATCGCATGTTATAGTAAGACGACACACTTATTTTTGTACAATATATGAGAGAGAGGGAGAGAGAGAGAGAAAATGTGCATTACACATGCTATCTTGAGTGAAGAATGAGATGAAAACCACATAAATGATACAGGGGCTCATCATCAGCCAAACCACTGTAGCAGTGGGATTGAATTATTACGATTAAAGAGGTAGATTATATTGAGAATAACTCACTGTGTGAGGCCTCCAGATGACCAAACCACCACATGCAGTGGGATTGAGTTATTACGATTAAAGAGGTTAGTACTGAGAATAACACACTGTGTGAGTGCCTTGACCCCAGATGTTACCCCTGAGAGAGAGAGAACAATCTGAGCTGTTTGTCCTGCTGATAGATAAGTACTGTAGTATTGTAAGTACTCTGTGGGTTTTAGTGAGTAATGTTCTGTAACGCCACATGTCCTCAGGGTCCAGAGGGCATGCGGAGTACACTGGGCACAAGTGCAACGTCTAGGTACAACAATAGTAAGTAGGATAGGCCAATTTCATGTTCAACATTGTGTGGGTCTAAAGGGAGATGATACCTAGGCCTAAACCATTATGTTGTTGTGGTAAAATCATTGCTAAGGTTAGCCAGAGTAAATGGCAGTTAAGCGAGGTCTGGAGGAAAACTGTTGGTCTGGCCAAAGAGGAGTTAAATTATAGGTCTGGCCAAGGCAGTTAAGTTAGGTCACAAAGTTCAGTTAGGAAGTCCAAGGCAGTTCGGTCTGGCCAAGGCAGTTAAGTTAGGTCTGGCCAAGGCAGTTAAGTTAGGTCTGGCCAAGGCAGTTAAGTTAGGTCTGGCCATGGCAGTTAAGTTAGGTCTGGCCAAGGCAGTTAAGTTAGGTCTGGCCAAGGCAGTTAAGTTAGGTCTGGCCATGCAATGGAAAATAAAACAGCTGTATTTTGTCTGAATTAGCCGGTGGCCTTCCATTTTTTTGAGGAGGAAATGGGTTGGATTTTGGGTTAGCTGAATGACTATGTTCATTCACTGTATTCATGTTAAGGCCAGGACAGGGGAGAGTTTTTGTATTGGCAGGTTGCCGAGAGAGAGAGGGCGAGAGAGAGAGAGCGAGAGAGAGAGAGCGAGAGAGAGAGAATCTTACCAGCATCAATATCATGATATAGGAAAAGGAGTGAGGAGTCTGAGAATCTTCAAATAAGAGAGCTGTCTTTGATGTCTGTTTGCATTCCTTTCAGTGTTGGTGAAAGAAGAGATGTTAAACGGAAGTGGAAGAGAGGGAGACACTTGAAATTGAATGAGGCGCTAAGAAAAACACACACCAGGTCTCTGAACAAAAGCAATGGGGAGAGAAAGAGAGGGAGAATAATTGAGAATAAGAGTGTATAGATGAAGGGATCGAGAGACTTAAGGAAGGGAGAGAGAGCGAGAGTGTGTGTGTGAGAGAGCAGAGAGAGGGTAGTTGTCCACTACATCTCTGTGCTGTTTTAAGGCTTTGTTGTGGTTAAGTGGCACGTCCTGGTGATCCATTTAGCTAAGTAAAGGCTGGCAGTATCAGGCTTAGTCCTAAATGACGTCCTATTCCTTAAGTAGTGCACTACACAGAGAATAGGGTGCCATTTGGGACATAGTGTCACATAACCACTGTTTAGGGCAAGGAAGTGTTCATAATGAGGCAGAAGTACAATATCTGGGTCTCCTCTCACTTGTTTGCGGTCCTCATGCTTTTCCCTCAAATGGGCTGTTACACATGCCTTTGTTTCCTGTTGATTGTCTCACTCAGAAACGCTATAATGACAATGTGCATGAAGTAACATGTATACAAGTTGTTTATGGCTTTTGAAAAATAAACTTGTGTAATGCAGTATGATAAAAACAGGACTAGAGGACCTTGAGCAGAGGCAGGGAATAACAACACGAAGAGCCTTCTCTCATTGTAGTTAGTGCACAGTAGAGTATGGATGGAAGAAGCTGCTTTTTACTATCCCAGGACCCAGCCTTGGCCAGGCGCAGACTCGCTCACTGAGAGGTGTGGTATTGGGAATGGGACAGCAGAGGGACAAATTCAAGAAGGGGGGCTGGGGGTCTGGTAAAGGGGATTATCCCCACCACCCAGCACCGTAGAGTCTAGTACCGTGGGGTGGAGGGGGCCGGGGTGCCGTGATTCTGTTGGCACGCTGCACTAGGCTGACCAGCCAACCAGAAGAAGGGGGAAAGAAGAAGAAGAAGAAATGGCCTCTTGTTGTTTGTTCTCCTCGTCCTCCATCTGTCTGTTCAGTTCCTGACACCTGTACTGTCCTGTCAGAGCCTGACACCCTGACAGGGGCAGATAGGCCCCATCTTCAGGGACTGATGGAGGGAAGGATAGGGCAGCTAGCGAGACCTGCATGGTGGAGCTGTGGGGGGATGGGATGGGGGTGAAGTTGGGGCCACTTCGCTTCTATCCCAGCAACACACTTTCTAGCTCTATAACCCAAGCCTCCAGTACCCTAAGATCCAAGCCCTACATTTTTTATAATGGACTTAACAGAACAAGCTTTTGTCTGTTAAATTCACAACTCGGAGCTTAATTTGTATTTGTGATAGGGAAAGGTAATTGATAAACCAATACTTGACTTGATTTAAAAGCAGAAAACAACTGCGATTAATGGGTTGCCAGCCAGATGTTCCTATAAAACATGAATCAAATAAAATGCTATTGGCCGCATACACATATTTTACAGATGTTATCGCAGGTGCAGCGAAATGTTTCTATCTCCAGCAGGGCAGTAATACCAAACATAACACACATCTCAAGACTAAAAATGTATTAATTAAGAAATATCAGAACTAACAATGTAGCAGTCACTAAGGTGCATGGTAAAGGTGCAGGGTCTCTGCCTTCTAGATGGTAGCGGGGTGAGCTCATTGATGATTTTCTGGCCTTCCTGTGATGCTATCAAGAAGAAACTCTCCTCTTTAGGGGTCATTCCATGGAACACAGTTAGACACTGACGTTGAGGGTTTAGTATGTGCTCTGGGGCTCATCCAAGAGCCTTTCATCGTTTTGATTGTAAAACAAACATCTTTGTTCCAAATTCCTAAATATAACACTTCTTACTACTTTGGATTGTGATCAGAAAAGGAAATGTCTTATGGTTGAGTTGTCAGCCTTAGTGACAAGATGGCTGGAAGGACGACAGCTTTTATTTGCTTTTGGCATGACAATAAATAAACAGATGCTTTCTAAACCTGTTAGCTACCCACGTCTTAATCGGCTTACCTTGGCACAGGGACGGGCAGCGGGATGGGCGACTGGCACCTTTTGAAGGGTCATAACAATAGCCAGTGGTCCACCCTTCCTCCAATAGAACATAACATGTTGGAGGACCACATGATACCAAAAAGAATACTTCATACATGAGCACACATTCAATTACTTGATAGAGTTCTGTAAGTACTGCTCACAGTGACTTGGGTATAACGGTTGAGGAACAGAAAATACATATTCAATCAATGTATTACCAAAGCATATAGAATAATTCTTCGAAAGACATCATCAGTTGAGAAGTTCCTATTTGGTCTCTTAAAATATCCAAATACTGTGTATGCCATAACTCAAGTGCTGTTGGTTGTCTTAAGCTCTGAACCTATCAAGTCATTTAAACATGTTTAGTATATGACAGTGTAAAATAAACAGTGTAAAAGAGTTTGTTGCATTCATTTAAAGTTCTGGCTGCCAAGTGCCCACGTCTGTTAACAAGTGTGTGGAAACTGTGTCACTTCACTTTGACACCACAGCAGAGCTGTTTTAAATGCGTTTTACTACATTGAAGAGTAATCCTAAAGTACTACAGAATTGTCAATATCCCACCCGTGGATTAGGTAGCACAAGTTATCTGTTGTTGGGTAATCATGATTTAATAAGCTCATGAATTAAATCAATTAGGTTTATTTAGACACTGTCAATACGGAAACCCTCATGTTCTCTCACTAAAGAGTAAAACCAGTGTGGATAACCATGACCACAAGCTAGTGCCTAGTGAGGGTGTGGAATGACCTCCCCTCTTAGCTTTAGACCGCTACGTGTTTGCACTTACCCGAGGATAATCGTGTAGGTTCCACAAACTCAAACAAATGGCTTGCTGCCAAGTCTTCTGCCGTTCAAACAAACATGTAAATGTGTTGACATAGTGGTGTCATAGTGGCTCAGGACAGACTGCTGAGTGTCTGTTCTTGTCACATTTTTACTATGGAGGACATTCGGAACGTATTACACTGAAAAACCTGTATCTACAGTGCTTTCAGAAACTACTGTACTCACACCTCTTGACTTATTCCACATTTTGTTGTGTTACAGCCTGAATTTAAAATATATTAAATATATAGCACTGCCTGACACATAATACCCAAGCCATCAGTAGCACAGAGGGGTTGTTGCCTACATACAGACTTAAAATCATTGGCCACTTTAATCATATTTACATATCTTGCATTACTCGTCTCATATGTACAGTTGAAGTCTGAAGTTTACATACACTTAGGTTGGAGTCATTTAAAACTTGTTTTACAACCACTCCACAAATGTCTTGTTAACAAACTATAGTTTTGGCAAGTCTGTTAAGACATCTACTTTGTGCATGACACAAGTAATTGATCCAACAATTGTTTACAGGCAGATTATTTCACTTAAAATTCACTGTATCACAATTCCAGTGCGTCAGAAGTTAACATACACTAAGTTGACTGTGCCTTTAAACAGCTTGGAAAATTCCAGATAATGATGTCATGGTTTTAGAAGCTTCTGATAGGCTAACTGACATAATTTGAGTCAATTGGAGGTGTACCTGTGGATGTATTTCAAGGCCTACCTTCCATCTCAGTGCCTCTTTGCTTGACATCATGGGAAAATCAAAAGAAATCAGCCAAGATCTCAGAAAAAGAATTGTAGACCTCCACAAGTCTGCTTCATCCTTGGGAGCAATTTCGAAATGCCTGAAGGTACCACATTCATATGTACAAACAATAGTACGAAAGTATAAACAATACTACGCAAGTATAAACACCAGGAAGGAGACACGTTCTGTCTCCTAGAGATGAACGTACTTTGCTGCGAAAAGTGCAAATCAATCCCAGAACAACAACAACGAACCTTGTGAAGATGCTGGAGGAAACAGGTACAAAAGTATCTATATCCACAGTAAAATTAGTCTTATATCGACATAATCTGAAAGGCCGCTCAGCATGGAAGAAGCCACAGCTCCAAACCGCCATAAAAAAGCCAGACTACAGTTTGCAACTGCACATGGGGACAAAGATCATACTTTTTGGAGAAATGTCCTCTGATCTGATGAAACAAAAATAGAACTGTTTGGCCATAATGACCACTGTTATGTTTGGAGGAAAAAGGGGGAGGCTTGCAAGCCGAAGAACATCATCCCAACCCGTGAAGCATCATGTTGTGGGGGTGCTTTGCTGCAGGAGGGACTGGTGCACTTCACAAACTAGATGGCATCATGAGGAAGGGAAAGTATGTGGATATATTGAAGCAACATCTCAAGACATCAGTCAGGAAGTTAAAGCTTGGTCGCAGATGGGTCTTCCAAATGGACAATGACCCCAAGCATACTTCCAAAGTTGTGGCAAAATGGCTTAAGGACAACAAAATCAAGGTATTGGAGTGGCCGTCACAAAGCCCTGACCTCAGTCCCATAGAAAATTTGTAGGCAGAACTGAAAAAGCTTGTGCGGGCAAGGAGGCCTACAAACCTGACTCCGTTACACCAGCTCTGTCAGGACGAATGTTACAAAATTCACCCAACGTATTGTCGGAAGCTTGTAGAAGGCTACCTGAAGCGTTTGACCCAAGTTAAACAATTTAAAGGCAATGCTACCAAATACTAATTGAGTGTATGTAAACTTCTGACCCACTGGGAATGTGATGAAAGAAATAAAAGCTGAAATAAATCATTCTCTCTACTATTATTCTGACATTTCACATTCTTAAAATAAAGTGCTAATCCTAACTGACCTAAAACAGGGAATTTTTAATAGGATGAAATGTCAGGAATTGTGATAATCTGAGTTTAAATGTATTTGGCTTAGGTGTATGTAAACTTCCGACTTCAACTGTATTTTATATTATCTATTTCATCTTAACCTATACCACTCTGACATTGCTTATCCATATATTTATATTAGAGGTCGACCGATTATGATTTTTCAACGCCGATACCGATACCGATTATTGGAGGGCCAAAAAAAGACGCTGCCGATTTTATTTGTTGATTTGTAATAATAACAATTACAACAATACTGATTGAACACTTATTTTAACTTAATATAATACATCAATAAAATCAATTTAGCCTCAAATAAATAATGAAACATGTTCAATTTGGTTTAAATAATGCAAAAACAAAGTGTTGGAGAAGAATGTGTGCTATGTGCTATGTAAGAAAGCTAACGTTTAAGTTCCTTGCTCAGAACATGAGAACATATGAAAGATGGTGGTTCCTTTTAACATGAGTCTTCAATATTCCCAGGTAAGAAGTTTTAGGTTGTAGTTATTATTGGAATTGTAGGACGATTTCCCTCTATACCATTTGTATTTCATTAACCTTTGACTATTGGATGTTCTTATAGGCACTTTAGTATTGCCAGTGTAACAGTATAGCTTCCGTCCCTCTCCTCGCTCCTCCCTGGGCTCGAACCAGGAACACAACGACAACAGCCACCCTCGAAGCAGCAGCGTTACCCATGCAGAGCAAGGGAAACAACTACTCCAAGTCTCAGAGCGAGTGATGTTTGAAACGCTACTAGCGTGCGCTAACTAGCCAGCCATTTCACATCAGTTACACCAGCCTCATCTCGGGAGTTGATAGGCTTGAAGTCATAAACAGTGCAATGCTTGACGCACAACGAAGAGCTGCTGGCAAAATGCACGAAAGTGCTGTTTGAATGAATGTTTACGCGCCTGCTTCTGCCTACCACCGCTCAGTCAGATTATATGCAACGCAGGACACGCTAGATAATATCTAGTAATATCATCAACAATATGTAGTTAACTAGTGATTATGATTGATTGTTTTTTATAAGATAGGTTTAATGCTAGCTAGCAACTTACCTTGGTTTACTGCCTTCATGTAACAGGCAGTCCGTCTCTTGGGGAGTTCAACAAGAGAGAGTTAACTGGTTGCAAGATGACATCCCCCGAGCTGACAAGGTGAAAATCTGTCTTTCTGCCCCTGAACGCGGCAGTTAACCCACCGTTCCTAGGCCGTCATTGAAAATAAGCATGTGTTCTTAACTGACTTGCCTAGTTAAATAAAGGTGTAAAAAAACAACAACAAAAAACAGCCAAATCGGTGATTGTTATGAAAACTTGCAATCGGCCCTAATTAATCGGCCATTCCGATTAATCGGTCAACCTCTAATTTATATTTTCTTATTCCATTCCTTTACCTAGATTTGTGTGTATTAGGTATTTGTTGTGGAATTGTTCATGTTGCTGCACTGTCGGAACTAGAAGCACAAGCATTTTTGCTACACTCGCAATTACATCTGCTAACCATTTGTATGTGACCAATAAAAATGTATTTTATTTTTTTGTTTATTTCACCTTTATTTAACCAGGTAGGCCAGTTGAGAACAGGTTCTAATTTACAACTGCGACTTGGCCAAGATAAATCAAAGCAGTGCGACAAAAACTACAACACAGAGTTACACATGGGATTAACAAACGTACAGTCAGTAACACAATAGAAAAATCTGTATTCAGTGTGTGCAAATGAAGTAAGGAGGTAAGGCAATAAATAGGCCATAGTGGCAAAGTAATTACAATTTAGCAATTAACACTTGAGTGATAGATGTGCAGATGAGGATGTGCAAGTAGAAATACTGGTGTGCAAAAGAGCAGAAAAACAAAAACAAATATGAGGTAGATAGTTGGTTGGATGGGCTATTTACAGATGGGCTGTGTACAGCTGCCACAATCGGTAAGCTGCTCTGACAGCTGATGCTTAAAGTTAGTGAGGGAGATATAAGTCTTCAACTTCAGTGATTTGTGCAGTTCTTTCCAGTCATTGGCAGCAGAGAACTGGAAGGAAAGGTGGCCAAAGGAAGTGTTGGCTTTGGGGATGACCAGTTAAATATACTGTACCTACTGGAGCGCGTGCTACGGGTGGGTGTTGCTATGGTGACCAGTGAGCTGAGATAAGGCGGAGCTTTACCTAGCAAAGACTTATAGATGACCTGGAGCCAGTGGGTTTGGCGACTAATATGTAGCAAGGACCAGCCAACAAGAGCATACAGGTCGCAGTGGTGGGTAGTATATGGTGCTTTGGTGACAAAACGGATGGCACTGTGATAGACTGCATCTAATTTGCTGAGTAGAATGTTGGAGACTATTTTGTAAATGACATAGCCGAAGTCAAGGATCGGTAGGAGAGTCAAATTTACGAGGATATGTTTGGCAAAATGAGTGAAGGATGCTTTGTTGTGAAATAGGAAGCCAATTTTAGATTTAATTTTGGATTGGAGATGCTTATTTAATGTCAAAGTGGAATTATGTTTTTGTCAATAAGTATTCAACCCTTTTGTTATGGCAGGCCTAAATAAATTCAGGAGTAAAGATTTACTTAACAAGTCACATAATGGGGCCTTCTGAGTGGCGCACCGGTCTAAGGCACTGCATCGCAGTGCTAGAGGCATCATTACAGATCCGGGAGACCCATGTGGTGGCGCACAATTGGCCCAGCGTCGTCCGGGTTAGGGGTAAGGTTTGGCCGGCTGGAATGTCCTTGTCCCATCGCGCTCTAGCGACTCCTTATGGCTACCGGGCTCATGAACGCTGACTTCGGTCGCCAGCTGTACAGTGTTTCCTCCGACACATTGGTGCGGCTGGCTTCCGGGTTAAGCGAGCAGTGTGTCAAGAAGCAGTGCGGCTTGGCGGGGTCGTGTACCGGAGGACGCATGGCTCTCGACCTTCGCCTCTCCTGAGTCCATACGGGAGTTGCAGCGAGGAGACAAGACTGTAGCTACCAATTGGGGAGAAAAAGGGGTAAAAAGTACTTTTTAAAATTGTTATTATATATAAATAAATACAAGTCAAATAGTAAGTTGCATTGACTCACTCTGTGTGCCATAGTAGTGTTTAACATGATTTTTGAATGACTACCTCATCTCTGTACCCCACACATACAATTATCTCCAAGGTCCCTCAGTCGAGCAGTGAATTTCAAACAGATTCAACCACAAAGGAATGTTTTCCAATGCCTTGTAAAGAAGGGCACCTATTGGGTAGATGGGTAAAAAAAATCAGACGTGGAATATCCCTTTGATGATGGTGAAGTTATTAATTACACTTTGGGGGGTGTATCAATACACCCAGTCACTAGAAAGATACAGGAGTCCTTCCTAATTCAGTTGCCGGAGAGGAAGGGAACCGCTCAAGGACCACCACGAGGCCAATTGTGATGTTTAATGGCTGTGATAGGAGAGAACTCAGGATGCATCACCATTGTGGTTACTCCACAATACTAACCTAATTGATAGACTGAAAAGAAGGCAGCCTGTACAGAATAAAACATATTCCAAAACATGCATCCTGTTTGCAACAAGGCACTAAAGTAGTACTGCAAAACATTTGGCAAAGCAATTAACTTTTTGTCCTGAATACAAAGTGATATGTTTGAGACAAATCCAATGCAACACATTACTGAGTACCACTCTCCATGTTTTCAAGCATAGTGGTGGCTGCATCATGTTATGGGTATGCTTGTAATTGTTAAGAATTTGGGAGTTTTTCAGGATAAAAAATAAACAGCATGGCGCTAATCACAGGCAAAATCCTAGAGGAAAACCTGTTTCAGTCTGCTTTCCTCCACACACTGGGACAAGAATTCACCTTTCAGCAGGACAATAACCTAAAACAGGCCAATTCTACCCTGGAGTTGCTTACCAAGAAGTCAGTGAATGCTCATGAGTGGCCAAGTTACGGTTTTGACATAAATAGTCTTTAAAATCTATGGCAAGACCTGAAAATTGTTATCTAGCAATGATCAGCAACCAATTTGACAGAGCTTGAAGAATTTTGAAAAGAATAATGTTGCATAATCCAAGTGTGCAAAGCTCTTAAAGATTTACCCAGAAAGACTCACAGCTGTAATTGCTGCCAAAGGTGATTCTAACATGATTTGACTCAGGGAGTTGAATACATATCAAAGTTATATTAGTGTTTCATTTTTCATGAATTTTCTTCCACTAAGACATTTTACAGAGTATTTTGTGTAAATCGCTGACAAAAAAATGACAATTTATATCGATTTGAATCCCACTTTGTAACACAAGAACATTTGGAAAAAGTAAAGGGGTGTGAATACTTTCTGAAAGCGCTGTATTTAAGTGTACACTTTCATATTGAGTGACCTCTTAAAACTATATATAAACATGGTAGTTACTAGTTACAGTGTGTTAATGTATTATTTGACAACTATATCCTGAGCGATACTTCTTATGACATACAATCAAAACGTTTTGTTTTTATTCTCTGCCAAAAAGTTAAATAACTACATTTAGTTTAACTGTGCAAGAGAGAAGACTAGGACCAGACACGCTAGATGATGTAATATGTTAGCTAGACTAATTTCTCCTTTTGTGTCATTGTTCCCAGACAGTGCCCGGTTACCAGCAACGCTATGCTTTACCTCAGAGAAGTCTGCTTCATGTCATAGAAATTAATAGTTATATATTTATTTATTTATTAAACGCAAGCATGTTCTTTCTTATTCATTTCATATTTTATACACATTGTTGGACTGTAATACAGAGTGTAAAATCTGTAGAGCTCCCTCTGTTGGCAACTCAGGCACAGCTTGGGGAACTCACATAGGATAATTCAAGCAGTGAATGTGTTTTTTTGTGTGTGTTTTTGTGTGTGTGTGTGTGTGTGTGTGTGTGTGTGTGTGTGTGTGTGTGTGTGTGTGTGTGTGTGTGTGTGTGTGTGTGACCAAAACAACCTCCTTATTTCAAAATATCCTCGTTTAAAAAGCAATTGTGTCAACAACCTTTTTATTCACTTTCCACATGTTTTGCTTTAATCTCTCCTTCTCCCTCTCTGTTCCTCTAGGTTGACTCTGACTCCCTGCTGTCCACCATGGAGACCTCTGCTCCGACAGCCACTGAGAAAAAGGAGCATAAGGGATCGGGTCTAGATGGAAGCAGCTTCTCAGACCTGCCAAAGAAACCATCTCCCACTACTGTGACCAGAGGTATGAATGACAAAGCAGTGGTGGAAAAATAACTCAATTGATTGTCATACTTGAGTAAAAGTATATGCCTTGAAAATGAATCAAGTGAAAGTCACACAGTAAAAGTCTAAAAGTTTCTGGTTTTAAAATTACTTAAATGTAGTGGTGGAAAAAGTACTACATTTTCATACTTTAGTTATATTTGGGGAAAACAGATGGGGGAACACTCAGACATCATTTACGAATGCATTATTTGGTTTTTGTGATTCTGCCAGATCAGATGCAATAGGGATGACAATGCGTTATATTGATAGATGCGTGAATTGGACCATATTGCTGCCCTGCCTGAGCATTCGAAAACGAGTACTTTTTGGGTGTCAGGGAAAATGTGTGGTATCATAAATATAACATATTTTCTTTAGGAATGTAGTGGACTAAAAATAAACTTGTCAATGATCTATATTAAAGTATAGATACCCCCCAAAACAGCTTAAGTAGTACTTCAAAGTATTTTTACTTACTTTACAGCACTGTGACTAAGAGCTAATACCTTCAACTATACCTCAAGTCTCTGTCTGTACACTATAGCAGTGCTCCCAGTCAGAAGTTGTCGTCTTTGATACCCAAATCAAATACATTATATGTGTCCCCCTGTCATATGGTATCTCCAGAAGTATTCTTCCAATATTTTCATTCTGAAAATATTTTCAATACAAAATACTTCTTGACTGAAATTGATTGTGCAGAAGGTAAAATCTTGCCTTTTAGGTATTGTTTTTCTTTCGGTGGTCCATGTTGGTGTATGTTTTACATAGTGTCTTATTGACCCACTCAGTGGCACATCAAAAAAATAGATATGGAGAGGGACTGCATGTTTCAAGGATGTCAGAAACTGGGTGATGAAAAAAACCACTAATGAGGGTGAAAGACCTTGTTCTTACCTCGTGAGTATAAACGTTATAAATTACTAAAGCAGTCTGTGGTAACAGTGGATGGCACAGTGCATCAGAGTCCTCTGACACCGGCGAGGACCGGGAAGTACCTTTTGATATGCTAATGAGTTGTATCTGATATTGTGGCATTGGTAAGTTATATTTAATGATAAGCTTGGTGACCTGCCATAAGCAAAGCCATATGAGCATTAATTGTTTAGAGAAATAGATTTAAGAAAAATAGGACGCTTCTCTCTGCCCTCAATGGCACCTCTTCAAAGAAATCGTAGAAGATTGTTTCCAAACATATTCATTATATTTATTGTACTGTATCCTATACAGGGTACCCTATTGCAATTATTCAAACCTACATAGACCAAAAAATTGTGATAGTTGCAAATGATATTGTAAGTAATATAAAGCTGGTATAGTTTATCTTTATGGAAAGTAGCTGGCAGGCAACTCTTATGTGATGATAACTGTAGTGAGTTTCCATCCGGTCTGAGAAGAAAAAAGAGAGAGTGTGCGAGAGAGTGAGAGAAACAGAAAGTGTTAGAGGGAGGGAGGAAGAGGGAGATACAGATTGAGGGAGAGAGAGACAGAAAGAGAGACAGGGAGAGAGACCTCTCATCTATTAAATATGAGACCTCATGTTTTCATCAGTGAGTATATGTGATGAAATCTCCCCATAACGAGGACTGAGTACCTTGTTCTCGCCTCCAGAGGTTTAACATTATGAATTATAAACGACTGCATGGCGGAGCGGTTCAACTGGACTCTGAAGTCCTTCCTTCTGAGATGGACAAAGACATCTAGCGAGGGCCCACCACTGAAATGTTAATAGAACTTATCAGTCGTACATTTTTACTGTTTAATGAATGGCTTGGTGGCCTGCCATCGCCAAACTATAATCATCATGCATTCTTTATTCACACATTGGCAACAGCGAAAGTAGAACATTTACACCCATACTGACTTTGTTACATAGTTATACTCCTATGTTTATCATTTGTTTTTGTCCTTTTGATCAGTCTTTACACTGGTCCTGCAATTAGTATGAATATGAATATAGGGCCAAATCTGTTCCTGGAGAGCTACCTTCCTGTATGTTTTCGCTCCAACCCCAGTTGTAACTAACCTGATTCAGTTTATCAACTAGCTAAATATTAGAATCAGGTGTGCTAGATTAGAGTTGGAGTGAGCCCTGATATAGGGCATAATGTGAATAAATCAATATGATAGTGTATTATTCTTAGTACATTTCTCAAAATAGCCAATATCAATGGCCTCATTCACTCAACTCTATTGAAACTACTGTTAAGTCAAAGGGTAACTAACTGAAGGATCATCAGACCACTCGGTGAAAGGTCTAAGAAAAACTCTCTAGCTTCAAATGTAAAACATCCAAGTCATTACAAATGAACATAGTTCCAACTACGGTACATCATTTCCCTTCGCTGGCCTGCCCTGGACACATTGGCAGGTTGAACATCAGTGTCTTACAAAGAAGACTCCATTTCAGTTTCATGGAGACATGCCTTGCCTAGTTCAAGGGAAACTTCACCGCTGAACATTATTTGGGGTGTTTTTCCAGTTTCCTACATAATTATGAGTGATGAGGTGTTTCAGACATAATTATGCACCATAGCGGTATTTTAGAATTTTTGCCCGGGAGAGTTCAACCAATGATGTCATGGGTTTAGTCATGTTTTGTTGCAATTATTGTGGCCTTTGTGTTTTGACGATTGCATGACGATCACGCTAGCAGTGAGTAGATATGATTGTCCTTGTTCAATAGATAGGAACAATGTTCCTAGCTGCCACATCATTGCAGGATATCTAGACCAGGAAGGCAAATGGCAAATAAGTCATTTGTTTGGCTGTTGGTATCTAGCTAGCAATAAAAGCTCTCTTTTCACACAAGGCAGTGCTGCTCGGTAAAGTATAATTTTTGTGATCGATTCAACCATAACAGGGCTTACTAGTAACACTACAAGCCAAGCTAGCCATGTTGAGGTAGCTTTGTTTGCTTTACCCAAAAATGTACTGTAGCCTAATGTTATAGGTAGTTAGCTAACGTTAGCTAGCTAGCCTCAATGTATCTTATTAAAACTGGAGAAATGTTTTGATGATGATAACGAAGAGTAATGAAATTACTTTGGCTTTATGACTCGTATTAGTCTTTGAATAACTATACCTGTGTGTTGTAGCTAGCTAGGTAACGTGTGTCTATGATATGTGTAATATTCTTTATTGTGCTGCAATATGAATGCAGACAGTACACAACAATTGCCCATAATAGCATGTTTGTAATTATTTTACAGACAATACCACTTAGTGGCCTAGGGATTATATGTGTAGTTTATACTATGTGGGGAGAAGCTAGGCACAGGACACCGAATCCCCTTGCCTGCGTGTGTTGTTTGGGCCATTCAAACAATTTATCCTTCACACGATGGACAGTATGTCGGATACAAATAAGTGGATGACTCGGGGAGATGTGAAAGGTCCATAACAACAATCTCCCATTGTATCAAAGTGACCCCGAACATCTCACTGCACCCACCAAACACACCATATATAAATATTCCCTTTGTAGACCTGTAGTATTTATTATAGGCGTTAGTAGTATATTTGTCTTTACTGCATACAATATATGTCATACATTGCCATAATGTTTCTGTGTACTGCTGTGTAAACTCACCTCGCTCCCCAGAGCAAATTAAATTGGTCTTGAATACAATCCATGTCTACTTATTTGCTACATTGACAGACGAATCTACTGATTTATTCAAATATGTTTACTTGCCAACAAATTGAAGTTGAAATTATACACCAACTCCCTGCATCATTTGTTTTAGCAGCAAGATTGTAGCTAGTTACTTCCCCCAAAAATGATGAATATCACAAAGAATAGATCCAGAAGTAGAAGTCAGCACTTTATTGGTTTCTGATGCAGCTGGAATCACTTAGTCACTTGTCAATACACATATCCAAAAATATTACATAAACATTTTATCAAACTCCATTATATACATGTGTAAAAGAGCTAGCAATATCTATACACAATGCAATTGTGAGCATACTAGGCATTCTATATTATATGACAACATCAGTCTAATATGGATGTTGTGTTGGCTGAATATTCCAGGCAGAGTCCTGAAAGTCTTCTCTTATGTTAGGCAATGGCCGCTTGTCTGGCAGAACTTCATGACCTTGGACTCATAGACTATACACTTTTGCTCTTGCCAGCCCCGTGCAGTCTTTTCCTCTTCCGAGTCAGATGATCTTGAGGTTGTTCACAGCTGAAATGGGTCTATAGGATCTCTGCTACTAAAGCTGGTGTCACGGTCAGCAGCAGCAGGATTAGTCTGTAGTCTGTGATTAACCAACATTTTTTTGTTGTAAAATGGTAGCCTAGTGGTTAGAGCGTTGGGCCAGTAACCGAAAGGTTGCTGGATTGAATCCCCAAACTGACATGGTAAAAGTATTTCCATTCTGCCACTGAGCAAGGCAGTTAACCCACTGTTGCCCGCGCACTGAAGACTTGGATGATTGAGGCAGCCCCCCGCACCTCTCTTATTCAGAGGGGTTGGGGTTAAATGCGCAAGACACATTTCAGTTGTACAACTGACTAGGTATCCCCCTTTCCCTTTCCCTAATACACACTCAAACAAGGTATGATATCCACCCTATCCCTCGTGTCAATACATCATGCTGACTAACCTTCACACACAATACCCACCGCCAGCAGACCTCAATCCACACCATCCCCTTCTTATTAATAACTCTGCTTTACTCCAATTAAGACTTCAAGTTTTGCATAAACAATCAACTAAGCCTCCATAATACAGAGAGAACTAAGTTGTAGCCTACTTATAAACACACCAACTAGGACAAGACACAGGCCATGTTTATGCCTAGCTCCAGCATATTTATTTGCTCATCGTGGAGTCATGGAAAGATTTACAGTAGCAAAGGTGACTTACAGTGCATTTGGAAAGTAATCAGACCCCTTGACTATTTTTAAATGCTTTACACCCTTATTCTAAAATTAATTAAATTGGTTTTTTCTCTCATCAATCTACACAATACCACACAATGACGAAGCAAAAACAGTTTTTTTTTATGTTTGCAAATTAGTAAAAAAAGAAACTGAAATATAACATTTGTATAAGTATTCGGACCCTTTACTCAGTACTTTGTTGATGCACCTTTGACAGTGATTACAGACTCATTTCTTCTTGGATATGTCACTACAAGCTTGGCATAACGGTATTTGGGGAGTTTCTCCCATTCTTCTCTGCAGATCCTCTCAAGCTCTGTGAGGTTGGATGTAGAGTGACGCTGCACTGCTATTTTCAGGTCTCTCCAGAGATGTTCGATCGGGTTCAAGTCCGGGCTCTGGCTGGGCCACTCAAGGACATTCAGAGACTTGTCCTTAAGCCACTCCTGCATTGGCTTGGCTGTATTCTTAGGGTCGTTGTCCTGTTGGAATGTGAGCCTTTGCCCCAGTCTGAGGTCCTGAGCGCTCTGGAGAAGGTTTTCATCAAGAATATCTCTGTACTTTACTCTGTTAATCTTTCCCTCAACATGATGCTACCACCACAACATGATGCTGCCACCACCATGCTTCACCGTAGGGATGGTGCCAGGTTTCTTCCAGACGTGACGCTTGGTATTCGGGCCAAAGCGTTCAATATTAGTTTCATCAGACCAGAGAATCTTGTTTCTCATGGTCTGAGAGTCCTTTAGGTACCTTTGTGGCAAACTCCAAACGGGCTGTTGTGCCTTTTACTGAGCAGTGGCTTCTGTCTGGCCACTACCATAAAGGCCTGATTGGTGGAGTCCTGCAGAGATGGTTGTCCTTCTGGAAGGTTCTCCCATCTCTACAGAGAAACTCTACAGCTCTGTCAGAGTGACCATTGGGTTCTTGGTCACCTCCCTAACCAAGGCTCTTCTCCCACGATTACTCAGTTTGGCCAGGCGGCCAGCTCTAGGAATATCCTTGGTGGTTCCAAACTTCTTCCATTTAAGAATGATGGAGTCGGGACCTTCAATGTTCTTGGGGACCTTCAATGCTGCAGAAATATTTTGGTACCCTTCCCCAAGATCTGTGCCTCGACACAATCCTGGCTCGGAGTTCTACGGACAATTCCTTCGAACTCATGGGTTATTGTGTGTAATTTGATGAGGATTTTTAATTTAATATTTAATCAATTTTAAAATAAGTCCGTAACGTAACAAAATGTGGAAAAATGGAAGGGGTCAGAATACTCTCCAATTGCACTGTATACTAGTTCCTGGTGTTGATGACGCTACAGATGTTGATGGTATCGGACTCTGTAAATGGATACACAGGCCAGTCACGTTAGCCTCTGCGGTAGTTAGCTGGCTGGCTATGGGTTAGATGTAGTCTGGTAGGCTGTAGCTAACTTTAGCTAACGTTCGCTTGCAAAGCTTGCCAGATAGCAACAGAAAATTACATTGATTTTGCTTTGGAATATCTAGCCAGCATATTAAGAAAACTAACTAGCTTGGTTTAGATAAACAAATGTAGTTCGCTAGCTACATTACCTCTGCTCGACTTCTTAGCAAGGTAACCAATGAAATGTTACCCCAGCAGTCTGTGCTTGCTTGTAGTTTGCACATCCATGTAATGAGCACCACACCATGACTAAACTTCACAGGTTGTCGACACAAAAATATGATCAAATAGTTGTTCGCAAGCTGATGTTCAATGAACGAGTGGCTGGTCCAGTGAGTAATTTTAGCAACCTGTTGACACCCATTCTCAGCTGGATCCACCTCGACAAGGGCAGTACTACGTCCTGAAATCGCTATGAATGATGGATATTGTGGTTTGCTTTTAACCAGGAAATTCACATGGCGCGTGTTATACCGGTGAGATGCAGAAATGCTTGTATTTGGATGTAGTGAGGAAATTCTAGATTTTTCTGACACGCATATAACATATGAATGGACATGTACCTTGAAAGAGCAGCAGTGAAATGTCCCTTTTAAATTGGAGTCCATGACTCTTAAACCAGAAAGAAAGTATGTGTAGCCCCTATAGCTCTTAGTGCAAGGGGCCCTGACTAGGAGGGGAGGGGATGATGTTGGCTTGGCATGAATCCGCCTGTTCCTTGATATGCATCAGGCTGTTTCTTTAGCCGGGCCTTGTTAATGATTTTAAATGGGCACCCACGTTCTCTGTGACAGCCCGCATCTGTCTGGCAGGGCAGGCTCTTACTCTGTGTGTGCGTGTGAGCTGCAAGACTGCAACACGACCCCTAGTCTGTAGGAGTTATTGGTCTGTCTCTCAGGTTGTGGTTCGCCAGTTGTAGGAACATGTGCACAGAATAGGTACTTCATACCGGGACAGTAAAACATTCAAAGCTAAACCTGGCCTGGCTTTAGCAGATTCTCTTTCAGCAAGGGAAGAGGGATGTGTAGGCATAGATAGACACAAGCTGTGTTCAAATACCCATACTATCATACTGTATACTACATATTTAAGGAGTGTATATACTATTAGTTAATTTTAGTATACCGTGAACAAACAGTATCCCTTCAGTTGAGTGTACTAGCTCTTTGCCTGTCTACCGGAAAGTTGATGCTGTTGCTATACAACTTCTTGCTAGCTTGTTAGCATAGCTAACAAATTACCAGCTAGACATTTTACTTCTTCATTAGCAATGTCTGTTAAGAACACACAACGACTATACCTTTTAGCTAAGCTAAGAATGCTGTGAATAAGTCAATAAACGTTGGGTAGTTAGTTAGATACCATTTAGTTAATATACTGGCAAGCAGGGACGGAACTAGAGATTCATGGATAGGGGGCCTAAGTTTCTTTTAGGGGGGTCTGGGCATATTCCCCCCTATATTAAGCCTAGTGACGTCCCTGCTGGCAAGTTTTATGTATTATTAGCCAACTAACGTTTAGGTAGCTAGCTAACATACCAGTACATACCAACAACTGCTGTAATGATATGCTATGCGGTTAGTAAGGCTAGCGTAGCTAACAAAATGTTCCGAACAGAAGTGTAACATAAGTTATTTGAAAAGGCATAATTTTTTTACATTGCTCAATATTTTCTTAACATTTGTCATAATTAGTTAAGGCAATGAATTTGTATCTGCTCTCGTCGGACTTGGCTGATTATTTTCTGACATTTTCTTCAAATCTGAAAATGTTGTGAAGCCATGCCCATTTTCGGAAGAAATGCATTAAGGGCCCTAAAAGCACAGAAATAATTTCCACTGCTTGTATACTTCGTATATTGGAAAATGCAGTACGACATCCGGGAACCTTTTGGCATAATTTGACCAATAAGCATACTACATAGTCAATTTACATCACAAATAGTATGGTTAGTGCGGTTAGTAGGAGTATTTGAACACAGTCTTTCTGTTTTGCCATTTTATTTTAATTGTCCTCTAGTAAGCAGGGTGCATTGTCTTCAATGTTATGTTAAAAAAGAGGTTAGCCCAGAAAACCAGAGGTAGATTTTTCTGTTATACTTTTACACTATACACTGTCTTTATGTAACCCTCAGATTGGAGTTGAGTTCAACAGTCACCATTGTGCCCTGTTGTGTCCCTCCCCCCACTCCACATACACTGGCTGTACAAATGTGGACTGTAGAGTGTAACCACTAGCCTAAACTCTGGGTCTAGTGACTACACTAGATGGATGAAGTGTCATTAGTTTCGTTAAGAGAGTGGTGAGCTAGTGATAAGGATTGAGCAGTGTGTTAATCACGCCCCTGGTGTCCGTAAAGATGGTGAGCGAGTAAAGGTCAGGGTGAGATGGGTTCTGAGGGGTGATGGGGAGGTTAAGGCATCCACATGCTTCCAATCTGAAACAGTTCGGGACAGTTTGAATATATTATGATAACATTTTGTGAGGATTTTGGTCTTCGGGCAAAGTTTTTTCCGCTGTTTGTGCACACATTTTTCTCTCGGTGCAACCCGAATTTCAGTAGCTGAAGTCTACGCCCATTCGTCGGTCATTGTTCAGCTGTGGGGATTCTTTAATGAAGTGTTTGTTGTTATTCAATGGTAGACGACTCATTTCCATGCACATTTTTTCACTTTAAAAATACTGCACCAAACATCTTAGTTGGATGTAAAATTGCGTAACTAAAATATCCTCAGCAAAAGCATAAACATTTGACAGATTTCTTAAATTATTTTAGACTTATTCTGACTATTTTGAGGAAGTGTATACTGGCTACATCATCTCAAGATGGACAAACGGTACTATTGCCACCTTTTTCTCGAGTTTGGCTAGTCGCCATCCGACCGAAGCGTGCATAAGGCTTTTGAGGTGTGCGTGAGAGGGGGAGCAAGGTGCGTCTCTGCCATAGACCTCTCATGGTCACTGAGGTGCTCTGCTCTGGAGAAGGCGCTCCGGAGGTTAGGCTGCGGGCAGAGAAAAATGTTAACAGAAAAAAAGGCTACCCGCCTGGTTGTCCACAGGCAGCATCACTCCAAAGGGACAGACTCAAATCTTCCTGAGAAAGGGATTTCTGCTCTTTCTTTCTTTCCCACTAAATGGGAATACCTAGTCAGTTGTACAACTGAATGCCTTCAACTGAAATGTGTCTTCCACATTTATCCCAACCCCTCTGAATCAGAGAGGTGCAGGGGGCTGCAATAATCAACATCCATGTCTTTGGTGCCATGCTCAGGGGCAGAGCAAAATATTTTTACCTTGTCAGCTCGGGGATTCGATCCAGCAACCTTTCGGTTACTGACCCAACGCTCTAACCACTAGGCTACCTGAGGCCCTTACTCTGCTGTGGTACTGTGGCCCCATGAAAAAGCAGGGAGAGAATAGAGGATCTGAGACTCAGCGGTTAGCCAGTGCTGTCTGACCTCTACCTCCTCCCTTATATGTTGAACTAACTCCATGGTCCTCCTCTGGTGTTTTAAACTTAAAATCAAATAATAAATATCCTGATGAGTGGAATATTCTCTGTACTTTTTAAGATATTCATAACGTTACTCTAACTGCACAACGTGGATGAGTGCCTTCGTATTTGTTCCCTTTGTCTTTAAAAGGAGTAATCAAGACAATGCAAGAGATAAATAGTTCTGGTTACTGTCTTGCACAAGACACCACCTCCATTGACCTTTATTATTTTGAAAACAGCTTGACACACACATTTGAAAAGCCCATAATATATGTATCTTTAATTTCCCCAGTATATAGTCATGTTGGGAAAGAAAGGACCAACTCTATCCAGTGTCATCTATTTCATGACATTGTATCAATATTGCATTTGTATCAATACTGCATTGGCTAAGACCCGATACCTGAGAAGACTATACCAGGCAGGTCTTACAGGAAGGCCAAGCTATTGACTGATTCGGCCCAATTCTGCTTTCCTGTCAGGGCACTCCTCTTCTATAACACACAGAGACAGATATCATTACAGAGCGGGAAAGACGTTCATTTGATTTTTATGGTCATGTTCTGTCAAACTGTATAGATCCTCCTAAAATGGTGTCTTATTTTACAGTAAATCGGTTATATTTCATATCTAATATGTTTTAAAATAGGTTCATACAGAGTCTGTCCTGGGCAGTCAGCTCAATACATGTCTTCATACGTATACATTCCCTTGTCTACATCAGTGTAAAACAGAGCTCCTTGGAAAACAGATTGTGTTATACTGAGGAGTTTCAGAAGTTACTCTGCCTCTGTCGGTAGTCATTATAGCAAGTTCAAGTCTGAAAAGGTTGTTGCCTGTATAGGCTTCAGCACAGGGTCTGATACACTTCTGTTCTCTTGCCAGAAATTGGACACGGGTTTGGTTTTGCATTTTACAGTTGATTCTCTGGATAGTTGTTACATGAAGTAAATACATTCCTATGCTGAGTTCAGATTAATATTTAAGATGCTTAGAACACTACTGTGATCACAATGGGGGAAAAATGTGTGTGTTAATTAATTAATTAATTAATTTAATTAATTAAATCCGCACAGTATAGTACATCAATGCTTAAAGTAACAGTATAGTCTCTGTACTGTCTCTTTTCTATAGATTGACAGAGCTGAACACTTTGACAGAGTTATGTCTCTAATGTGGTTATGAAGCATAAATCATTCTGTAATAAAAATACATCTCTGATATTGGTTGTTTCTTTGGAACGTTCTTCTGCCTCTTGCTTCAAAGCTTCTAGTTAAAGTGAAGAAAATAAACTGTGCTTTGGGCACCGTCTGCCTAACACACGTAAATCTCTCCTTACAAGATGTGTCCACACACACACACACACTCGCACACACAGCATCCAAAGACAACACGTTAGGAGTTGAGAGCAATATATGGATACTTTAGGGGATTTGCTGCCAGCCTTTCTCTCTCTCTCCTTCTTTTTCTCTAACAGCACGCCGTTCCCAACATGTTTAATCCAGGTCTCTGACTCTGAGATGTATATTTCCTGTTTTGGGTACCTGATATGGATCTGTCGGTCAGCCCTGGATGGGCTGTAGAGTTCTGGTTCTCCCCTTTCCCCCCCCAGTGCCCCCCCTAGGCAACCCCTGCCCTTTCCCTTTTCTAAATGGGGGGGGGGAGGGGGGGGGTTACACATCCAAAATAATAACAGTAGCTAGCTGGACAAAAACAAGATCCACTACATAAAGAAAACGGGAATGTCTGCTAAACGTAGACCTCTAAAAAGACCCCCACCCCTCACCCAATGTAACTCTAACTCTTATCAACCTGAACTAAGAGCCTTCCACGCCTGCTTTCATCCACTAATGTACCCCTTCACGCTCACAGTTCAAGTGAACAAAAATAAACCACTGAGGAGTTAAACAGAAATGTGTATAAAACTGTAAACACAGGCAGGGGTGCTTATGTAAACAGGTCTGTTCCTATAGCTGGGGTACATGGGCTACAGGCTATTCATATGGCTGGTCTTCTAGGCTACAGCAGGACAGGCTGAGGCCAGAGGATTCCATCTTTTCTGAGAATGTTGTCGGGGAAAGTTAATTCCAATATTGATTGTGAACAACCAGAGATATATTATTGCCACAATTGATAAAATCACAGTTCTTTACTGTGCTTAGCTAATTTGACACTTCACCTAAAGAGAGCTATTGGCCTATAGCCATCACCAGTATTAGAGCGCTTTGACTGTGCTGTTAAAGCTCTGTTAAGCTCACAGGAAATTGACTTGTAGCGACACTAGAATTTCTCCTCAAGCTGGGGGAGTTAGTTTGCTAGTAATTACAGATCTAAGGTTACACTGCTGACAACGGCTGGTAATACCACAGCATTAGCAATTAGTCTCCTTATGGATGGCTTTTAGTAGTCGAGAGTCACATATCACATGTTCAACCCCCTGCACCTGTAAGCCAGACAGACTTTGTCTAAGTAAAATCCAGTCAAATAAACAGACAAAAGGAAGGGTTTTAAACATGTTTCTTTTGGTTTAAATAACAAACTGAAATGGTTGAACTTTTTTTCATTATTTGTTGGGGTCGCCTTTGTCCGAAATAAGCGCCAGGTCAGCTTAGCTTGACGATGAGTAGGAGAAGAAATTCAATAAACATTGTGTGGTCAGTGCAGCAGTCAGCTGCGTGAATCCTGTCTGAAACAAGAAAGCACTACGTCCCAAATGGCACTCTATTCTCTGTAGTGCACTACTCTTGAACAAGGCCCACAGGGAATAGAGTGCCATATGGGACGAGCCCAGTGTGGCCCACGGCCCTGACACCAGGGCTACTGGCCTTCCTCCAAGGACAGAACGCATGCAGGCAGGCATGCAGACGGCATGACTACAGTAAACTGTGTGACCAGAAAAATAAGCAGACAGGGTAGCCTGAGTAAATGCAGCAGACCCAGGAATAACAAACAAACAGAGACATCCCAGATCAACACTCTGTCCTGGCTGGAGACGAGTATACAGTTCTCCTAGAACAGGGTCAGGAAGGAAGGAACAGCCAATCCAAGAACCAATCTATGCCTTATGTTTTCCATTGTGTAGCGTTGAAGTCTCCTCCATTTTTCTTGTTTGGTGGGTAGTGCAAATGAGGGCAGAATCAGTTCAGATCTGCACATATCCCCTGCACTATGCAATGGAGTAGCAGCATTTCCTCCACTCTGAGAAAGTCCTTTCTATCACTAGTTAAATTACAGTATATACAGTACACCCTGTAATTATACTACAGCCTTGAGACCTCAATGTATGGTTGTCATGGTCCTGAGTAACATGTAAACAAGCCGCTACCAGCCTTATGGAAAACTAGTTTGTAATCTCATACATCAGACAGCTCTGGGAAAAGTGTTGGAGGATGAGAAGAAGGATGGATTTGGGAAAAATAAATAGTAATTTTCATAACAACTGGGTAGGAATGGAGTGAGTGATTGAGTGAGTGGAATCCTTTCATGTGAGGTTAGGAAGTATGGAGATTTTGAGGATTCCCTCATACCTTCTTTGTTTCATTAAAATTGAATTTACCCTGAACAGAAATACAAATGCAACATGTAAAGTGTTGGTCCCATGTTTCATGAGATGAAATAAAAGATCTCAGATATTTTCCATGCGTACAAAAAGCTTGTTTCTCTCAAATTCTGTGCACAAATTTGTTTACATCCCTGTTAGTGAGCATTTCTCCTTTGCCAAGATAATCCATCCACCTGACAGGTGTGGCATATCAAGAAACTGATTAAACAGCATGATCATTTCACAGGTGTACCTTGTGCTGGGGACAATACAATGCCACTTTAAAATGTGTACACCACACAATGCCACAGATGTCTCACGTTTTGAAGGAGCGTGCAATTGGCATGCTGACTGCAGGAATGTCCACCAGAGCTGTTATCAGAGAATTGAATGTTAATTTCTCTACCATAAGCCGCCTCCAACATCATTTTAGAGAATTTGGCAATGTGTCCAACTGGCCTCACAACCTCAGACCCCGTGTAACCACCTCATGTTTCAGCATGATAATGCCCTGCCCCATATCACAAGGATCTGTACACAATTCGTGGAAGCTGAAAATGCCCCAGTTCTTCCATGGCCTGCATATCCACCAGACATGTCAACCATTGAGCATATTTTGGATGCTCTGAATCGACGAATCGATGTGTATGACGGCGTGTTCCAGTTCTTGCCAATATCCAGCCACTTCGCACGGCCATTCAAGAGGAGTGGGACAACATTCCACAAGCCACAATCAACAGCCTGATCAACTCTATGCGAAGGAGATGTGTCGGGCTGCATGAAGCAAATGGTGGTCACGTCAGATACTGGTTTTCTGATCCATGCCCCTACCTTTTTTTAAGGTATCTGTAAACAACAGATGCATATCTGTATTCCCAGTCATGTGAAATTCATAGATTAGGGCCTAAGGAATTTATTTCAATTGACTGATTCCCTTATATGAACTGTAACTCAGTAAAATCTTTGAAATTGTTGCATGTTGTGTTTTTGTTCCGTTTAAATGCATCTTGTCCTTATGCGATGTGCATAGTGGCAATAGTAGATAGGGTCATGTTCTCTGTATACTTATTACAGTAATGAAGTGTTGCCTTCCTTATTACCACTCTGACACTGTGACCAGTTCAGGTGAACAAGAGGTTAGTGTTGTTAGACTGGACCCATTATTAACCTCAGTCAAATGACATTTCTTTTTCCAACGCGTTATGACTTACAATGTAAAGCCTGTGTATTAGCAGTATAGTCTGTGCAGTCTGTGTTGTGGCCTAGGTAATTTCCCACAGTAGGAAATATGCGTGTGCATTCTTGGCCCAGGCTTCAAAGGATCAACAGGGTCATCCCACGGCTGCAGCAGATACAGACTTGTCTCTCTCTCTCTCACCCTAAGATCCCCCCCGCGCCCTCACCTCCACACGCACACAAACACACACATAAACACGCATGCACACACACACAGACACATGCCTCCACCTCTTCCAAATCTCCTGTTCCCGCTGCTTTAACATGGGACTCAGAACAGGTCCTTATCTTATCAATGATAGTGAGGATGGCATCAAACTGTCATGGTAAACAAGGTGGTAGTCTCTGACATGTTGTGGCATGGTTATAGACTGTGATTAATATAAGACCCAGAGCCAACTTTCCACTTCAATTCTGGCCAATAGGGTCTCGACTCTCAATTTAATGGCACATACTGCATCATTGCACACAGCTGCATCTACAGTATGTTACATTTAATTCAGTTATTTCCTAAATACAGATTCCAAACACGTGGAATCCCAAACAATGAGAGTTCACTTACTCAATCTCTAACAGTGTAGAAGCAGTCTGAGACATGTACATTTGCAGGAATGTACATGTGTAAACTATATACAGTACATGTCCTATGGATGTGTACATTGTCCAAGTGTTAGCTTTGGCTCTGAGAGGGTTTGGATACTTAAGAGCTCAGTAAATCCTTCTTATTCATCAAAGTTGTAGTTCCTGCTCACTCTGAAATTCCCACGGCTGTATTCACTACACAGTGTACTTAACTGAAGAGGGGGGGAATGTTTACATTTCAAGCGTCCGCTTCTTTAAACTCCCATGAATAACAATAATTTAGCCAGTGAGTTTTTACAGTTTAATTTCTTCATTGTGGGGGGATAAACCTTTAATTATGACTGAGGAAGTTGCTTAATCCACAGACAGAAGGAAGCTGAGCTCACAGGCTGAGAGGTATCTGGGACTTTTTTCTTCCTGAGACCACAGTTTAGTTTATTCCTCGTTCTCTCTTTCTCTCTCTCTCTCTCTCTCATATATTATTTGTTCAGTTATGAACATTTTGCCTGATCATTAGCACTTGCAGGGTGTCAGGGTCCCTTGCATTTAGTGTTATGCTCCAGATAATATTTCCTTCCTCTAGGCCAGTCAGGCCAATCTCTCTCTCCTAGAGGGAACCAGTCAGGGGTTGCCAAGAGCCAGGCAAGCCACAGGCATGCAGGCCTCGAGGAACATAGAGCCAGGCAAGCACCATGCATGCAGGCCTCGAGGATCATAGAGCCAGGCAAGCACCATGCATGCAGGCCTCGAGGATCATAGAGCCAGGCAAGCACCATGCATGCAGGCCTCGAGGAACATGGAGCCAGGCAAGCACCATGCATGCAGGCCTCGAGGAACATAGAGCCAGGCAAGCACCATGCATGCAGGCCTCGAGGAACATAGAGCCAGAGCTTTCCCAATACTGCTCCTTGGCCTGATGATCACTCCATAACCACATACCGGACTGTCCAGTGCAGGTTTGGGGTCAATTCCATTTCAGTTCAAGCCTCAAGGACAATTGGAATTGGAGTTATATATATATTAGTAGGCCTACAGCAGCTACAAATGGCTTACTACATAGGAGATCTGACATTTTAGTGTGTCAAGGAATGTACAAGTGTCAAAGACATTTGTTCTTGTCTGCTTGCCAAAATGTAAAAAAGTATCATTTATGTTCACTAACACAGATTTCTTCAATACAGTCTTGTATGGTTTTGCCAGAAAATATAACTTTTAGCAAGTCAAGAGAAACAGTGAATAGTGTTTTTGCAGGTGTGCATGCATCGACTAACACTAAACAAGGCTTTAAATGATTCTTTAAATAGGGCCTTGTGTGCCTGTCTGTCTGTTTAGTTAGCTCATGTTCAGGACAACTTGACATGGCAGCTTGTCAGACCAATAGAGACAGTGTAATTGCCCTCAACTCCCTAAGAAAACCTAGTTTGACTGACGAAATAACATGAGTACGAAACCTTTTTCCATTTCCAATTGACACAACTCTGCTCCAATGAGAAAAGCCATAACAGTGTAGCCTATAAATCAAGCCTTACTACAAACATTCACAAGCTGTACTATTATTCCTATAAAGTAAAAGATCTGTGAAAGAGCATAATTAGTGTTGGTATGTAAATGAATTCCTTCAGAAACTGACACCTTGTCCTCCTTCGCCAGTTACAAAACAGTGTGCACACTGCTCGTATAAGAAAATAAACTCTTTGTCGCGAATGTTCTGTATTCTAAAGTTCTACATAAAACGTATGGTGAATTTTTTTCCCTCATAAACACTGTGAAATGGAATTGGTCTGAATCGAACGGCTCCAGTTTCTCTCCTACAGGACCAATCGAAAAAAGTCCCAATTAACCAGCTGCTTG
Organism: Oncorhynchus tshawytscha; assembly: GCF_018296145.1. NCBI lineage: Eukaryota > Metazoa > Chordata > Actinopteri > Salmoniformes > Salmonidae > Oncorhynchus > Oncorhynchus tshawytscha. Next base: position 52,246,126 of record NC_056431.1, on the reverse strand, counting down.
TTTGTCACGATATTTAGCACAGGTGTGGAGAGGTCACACATTGAACTGAACAAGGCCCTTTTGTTTGTTAAGGACTGTGTTATTAAGGATAATTGTCACCGCCAGGGTTTTAAATGTACTGAAACATGCAGCCAGGCAGACATGTTCCTGTTGTGAGGCAGAGCATTCAAAAGCATTGGCCTGAACAAGGCACTGTGCAGATCCATTCAACTTGAACAGATACAATTAGTAGTTATTGGGGATGCTGCAGTACTGTAGGGGATTTGTAGATCTGTAATTCTGTGTGACTTCTTACTTAGGTTTATTCCCTCAAGCGCAAAACATTTTTTTTTTTTAAGAAAAAAATAAGTATAGTTTCTGCTTGTCTCCCCCTCTCTCTGCCTCCACTCAGTTAATGGATCCATTACCCTGTCATATTACAATACATATAACCTCAGGTGATCTCAGGCCTCGGTGCATGTAAAGTCTCCTGAGACGTGGGGGGGGCTGTTATGGGGGCTGGGGGTAGAGATGTGGGGCTATGGTGGCTGGTGGAGGGGCTCAGTTACTCTGTGTTTAGGGTGATTAGGACCACTACTTGGTATCTATAAGAGCTGATACGTGGCAGTCTGCAGGTCTGACAGGTTGCTGCTGGCTGCATACATGGTTTCAGACATGATCCTGTTCAGGCTCAGTGATAGAGCAGCCTCGAGACTCTAAAAGACAGTGAAGTAGGACCTGCATACACCATTGCTCCACCACATACCTTTAATTAGGCTAGTAAATGTGAAATGTTTTGATCAGGATCATATATAACTATTTTAACAGGATGAAGCTCTGTCTTCCCCACTCACTCCCCACTCACTCCCCTGTCTAGGCTGTTGCGGTGACCGGATTACCGCCACACTGGCAGTCATGAGTCATAAAATTCAACATGACCCTTGAGTCACGGTCATCTCCTCCTTACCATACTCTGGACACGTGCTGGTAGTACCCAACTCGCTAATGACAATCCGGTTGCTAATGGCCTGGTACTCAGGGCTCTGTTGTCCCTCTAACCACTCTGACGTTAATGTAAATGTGATTGAAAATCACATCAAACACTTATCATCAAAACAGTATGTGCTTTTAAAGCTCACCTCACTGTGATGATCAGTTTGAATAAAGAAGTTCAACAACAGGTTGAAACTGAGTGGAAAACATGGTTGATGTGGATGTTGTATCAAAACCTAACAAAATGAAGTGGACAGCGCTTTCTACGATGATCAATTCAAAACACCCAAAAGCATATTAGAGTTTATGCATAGGCCAATGAGCTCAAGCCTGAAAAACCCCCGAATTAAAACAATGATTGCATTATACAATACATAGCCTACAGCATATTACGCACGGCAGAATATTTTTATTTATTTAAGATGTCTTTGGTACACACTCCAAAATTAAACAAATTCTAGTAATTGCCTTTGAATGTGAACTGTATTATTATGCATACTGGATGGACTGGTTACCCTATGCTACGCTCCAAACGTTCTATTCTGGGAGAGGACCTAGAAGCTTAAGCGATGCTGTTGGTTCATTGATTGTGCATGGCGGCTAAGCCTAGAATTATAGTACATTTGTATTTGATTTTGAATAGCCAAGTAAAAGGGATTTTTAAATTTATTTTCATAATTAATAGGCTGACAAATGACCTTTTAGCTACAGAATAGCTCACCACCATGCGTTTCCATCTCTTCCCCTCTCTCCTTCATTCCTTTCTCCAGAGCACCGAGAAATGAGTTTAATGAAATATGTTTCATTGTGAAAACACGTTACTATCGATGTTCCCAAACAGATTTCACTAGGTTTCCCAAATGAAGCACTGGGTAAATGCAGGAACGGGCTTGGAGAGCCCATGGCATACAGAGTTTGGGTGGAATATCACCTGTCGTGCAGCAAGAGGCTGCATGCTCCTCAAACAGTGGTTGGTGATGTGGAGTGAAATAACCGGAGTAGTCTGAAAAACGAAGCAGTGGAAACAGCCTCTATTCCAGTGCATATGTATGATGTCTATTCCCCCCTGCCCCTATTCTTGCCCATTTCATAATGGGCCATTCTAAATAAAAACTCATTTTACATATTGGTAAAGACGAGATTACATTTTAAATAGTGAAAACATGATCACTTGATGAGAGAACAGTGTGTGCAGGAATAGAGCACAAGCTCTTTTTGCTACTTTTACAAATCATCAATAGCCTCTAGTTGCGTCATGCAGCCTATATATGTTTTGTATCATTCACAACTAAAGTTGCCAAATAACTCTACATCTAGCAAATAGGACGTGTTTCAAATGATCACTTTTACGCTCAACATAGTCACTTCATATACGTACTCGCAAAAAATATCCTTTCTGTTTTATTAATCTAAGTGAAATTATATTCTTCTTACTATAAAATCATATAATATAAAATAATGGCACAGGACTTATAAGCATATCTTGTCTGCTAAATGAACAAGCCTACAGCCTGTGGCAATGGATTTATTGTGACGGTGTAGGCCTGTATTAAATGTATTTATGAAACTTTTTTTATGTAAATGTTCCAAATGTGCACATCAGCGGCTTGTATGCCTGGAGATGCTAAACGGGTTTATGTTACTTAATGGTCAATTACCGTGAGACTGGAAGTCTTTTGCATGACAATAACCAGCTAACAAAATGCAATGAATGCCAAAGCCCTACCTCTGTCCATCCCACCCCACTTCACCCCAGCTATGGGTGTAAAATGCAGGAAATGCCCAGGAGTTAGTGGCCTACGCGTAAGGGGAAAAGAGGCTGAGGTAAGACAAAGAAAGCAGCTCTTGAGTCAGGTGGTGGTGGTGGTGGAGCTAAGCTGTGTGTGGCTCTGGCAATATAATACGTCTTGGAGAAAAATATGAAATATAAGGCTATCAAAGCAACCACTGGATTTCTGCAACTTCGTCATTAATTTCCCACATCCAGCAGCTATGATGACTTCACGGTCACACGAGAACTCCTCTCTGTCGAGAGAGCAGCATGTGGTCGGCTTATTTAAAGTTTTGAGAATTAAAAATAACACGGGCAACATATGGCATGAACAATTTGTGTTGCGTCCCAAATGGGAACCTGTTCCGCCTATATGGTCCAAGGTAGTGCACTTTATAGGGAATAGGGTGCTATTTGCGATGGATACTTGGATTATTTAGGAGACATCTGTGGCACATGTGGATCATCTCATCATCAAGGCGGCAGCGGCGATTGTTAAACTTCAATGTGCTGCTCTTAGATTGAGGGCTTTCTTTGCTTTGAGTGGGAATGATTTTTTTTTTATCAGAGCCTTGGAAAAACAAGCACTGTGCTGTTTTAACCCCCGTCAAAACCATCCTAACCAACCAACCAATGTCAGGAGGCCAGATGTTTGCCTTACTTGTATGTATGGATACATTCCTTGACATTTAGATCTCAAGTGCAGTATGTGAATGTATAGTACTTTATATTACATCGCTCTAAGGTAGGGACAAACCAAAAAGATGGGGCAACAGTTTTTTTTGGAGTGGTTCGCCAGTCCTATGTGTCCTACTTAAGAGACTAGAGCTCAAACCATTGACACCTGTTAGGTTCTGAACAAACAGAGTGAAAACTCAAACCAAGTTTATTTAACCCACTGTGTGCTTTAGCTGCAGACACAACATACAATCACACAAGCGTATATTTATACCTTCCCACTAGGTCGGAGTCATCTCCTTGCATGTCTAAGATAAACACTCCCTCTTTGTCACTAGGCCAAAACACAGTAGGTTCCACTTACTGGTATTGTCATGGCCCTGCCTAAGTCTAGGACTCTCGTGTGTGTGTGTGTGTGTGTGTGTGTGTGTGTGTGTGTGCGGGTGGCCTGTAATCAGATGGTCTTCAGGGTGGGTTCCACATGCTTCATGGTCCTAGTTCCACAGCAACTGGCTTTACTTATCAGGAACTAAAACCAAACAACTGCTCTTTGCCTACTTCCTTAGAAATATCAATATTCAGCATAACATGTTGGAACAGAATATTAACTTTTTTGTATTTCCGCTTGTCTCTCAGTAACTTTCCATACACAAACTTAATTGACCCCCTCAACATACACATTTCTTATATATGTAAAATCATCAATAAGTTCTAGTATGGTAACATGAATAAGTACAGTATATTTCAAGCAAGAATCCCAATACACCAAAATTATGTCATCCATGTTGTCACCATGTACACACAAACAGCCTTGACTAAGTTCCACTTTTCCTCCTCACCTCCACATAAACATTAAGGAGTCCTTTTAAGTCTTGATGGGAAACATAAAACCTCGCTGTGCTCTTTGATAAGTTCCCTAAACGTCTCATTACAACAGTAGTAGAGGAGAGGGTCTCACCGGCTGGTAGTGATTTAGATGTGGGCTGAAGCCTTAATGACATACTCCTCAGTTACACTGCTGGGCTATCACTGGTGACAGCCACGTTGTGTGCGTGAGCGTGCTTGTGTGCATTGGACTCATTGTGTGTGTGTGTGGGGAGCATGCAAGGCAGCCACGTGTGTGTGTGTGTGTGTGTGTGTGTGTGGGGGCAATGTGTGGGGGGCAATGCAAGGCAGCCACGTGTGTGTGTGTGTGTGTGGGGGAGGGGGCAATGCAAGGCAGCCATGTGTGTGTGGGGGGAGGGGGGGGCAGCCACGTTGTGTGTGTGTGTGGGGGCAATGCAAGGCAGCCGTGTGTGTGTGTGTGTGTGTGTGTGGGGAGGGGGCAATGCAAGGCAGCCACGTTGTGTGTGTGTGGGGGGGGGCAATGCAAGGCAGCCACAGCCATGTAGAAAGTCCTGATTGTATTGGCGTCATCACAGTTTAGATTCAATTTTGAATTAACTTTTTTCCAAAGCAACCATGTACCATTTCTGTAATCTAAATTACTCTAGGATAGGGTTTTTATTTTTGACTTTTATATGTTTAGAAATATTCTAATTATGAGTGTAATGGTATATCTGTACCGTATATAGTAAAAACATACTAGTTAATTTGTTCCAGATGCTGAGAAAGAAATATATAGTATATGAATTCAAAAATCCATTGGTTGCATGTCAAAATCAGTCTAGTCACTAAGAAGCCTGGCTGACTAGTGCAAGGTGAGGACAAACACACACACACACACACACACACACAGCCTTCCCGCCATCTCTTTTCACCTCTCATTCTCCCAGAGAGTAATTGTACCTGTCATTAACGGTGTAATTACCATATTAATGTGTCTAGTGTGATGCCTGGCTCTTTTCTACAGGATAATGACCCTCCTGTTAGCTGTGACAGCACCTATTGAACACTCCCCTCTCACTGTCACTCTCTGCCTATTCACTCATACTCCTCACCATTTAAACACTTGAGTCAGCTGCAGGCTCAGTGCTCTCTCTTCTACTTCACCGTCTCCCCTTACAAATCATTGACTATTATCAATCCTTCATTCTGGATATTTAGCATGAATCTTTCATTGTGACAATGGGAGGAGGTTTGACTTCTATTAGCAGATTGACGACCTCTATAGTTGTTAGACTGATTTGTATCTTCTTCCTGAGGACCTCAGATTGACAGACTTGGACTTGGGTCTGACTGGATCAATAGAACTACATTTCGAATGTTTCTGATTCTTAGAAGGCTGGGATTCTATTTATATGTCTATGACTGGATCAGGGAAAAAAGTTATTCACATTATCGCTTAGTAATACTGAATCATCAATGCAAGAGATGGCAAAAAGTGATGGAAATGCATGAGTACCGGCACACTCCCGTGTACCGAGTGTTACACTCAGTAGCACCCTTTCTATCACCAGACAGTCTCTTAATGGTAGTGGGTGAACAGATGATAGCCCACTCGGGCTGTGTACTTGTGTAAAGGGCACTGCTTGCTTAGCTAATTCCACTTCCTCCTGATTCGGCTCACACCGAGGCTCGAACCCATGTTCGAGCCTCGGCTTTGCTAGCATACATGACCGCCCTGCCAAAGTGTGTTACCAGTTGTGCCATGTGAAGAGCTAGCTATTCCACGGAGAAGGTGGGGTACTTCAGGCTGAGGAGTAAGTTTCACACATCCTCATGTGCTACACCTGTGTACATGTGTGTATCTGTCTGGAACCCATGTAGGGTGTTTACCCAGGAAGACCTGTCTGTTCCTCCCCCAGACCACACTAAGATCAATATGACACTTCTTTGCTCATCAAGGACTGAAATCTGAGAGAGAGACGGAGAGAAGACAGAGGTACGCCATGCCCTCCTCTGACAATATATAACATGATGTTGAGAAGGCTTATAGGAGTGTGTGAAGAAAACTTAGTGGACTCACAATTGACTCCTGGGCTTGACTCCAAACACACTTCAACACATGGACTTTCTTTCTGAGGGGCCTTGATATGTATACTTACACAATCTTATTAGAGCTATATAGTGGCAAATTGTTTTTTACTATTTATTCTTGCCCCACACAAACTTTTTGGGAAGATAAAGGAGATCCCAGCAGACGAGTTCTGAGGTGAAAAAAACTCTCCTCACCTCTCTCATCTGGGACTATCTCACACACTGGGGAAGTAGCAGCTAATTTTATCACACAATGTAGCAGCTAGCTATTGTCACTGGACTCCTGGTGACAGATGATTAGTTATCATGAAGGTTGTTGTAGCTGAGTAATGTTCCAGCCACTCTTTCTCTCTCCCTCCCCTTTTCTCCCTTTCTCTCTCTCTCTCTCTCTCTCTGTCTTTCATCTCAGATCTCTTTTTTTTCACCTCTATTTTCAGTGAGGAGCTGCAACAAACACGGATGGTGCTTAACAAGTAACATCTTAAACAAAAATGTTCCTTGAGTTGTAAATGGACTCCCCAGTTCAACATGACTTCACCCTCGGCCCTATACCACCCTATACGTCAAACCATATCCCCCAGTACTAGTAGCTGTGTGTGTGTCTAAGGTCTCTGCAATGGGCTTACTCTCACTACGCTTTACTCAAGTCACTCGCAATGTTGTATGAACTCTCCAGTGCTTGATTTGCCTGCCCACTCAAACTAAATGAAGACTAATTAAGATGGACATATAGACTAAGACAGATTAACCTCCCTTCTCTTCTACCACGTAGATCTACTGTTAAATATTTTGACCTCTCTGCCAGCCAGGAAGGGGCTGAAGAAAGAGACATGTGTTCCTCATAGACCCCTGTTTATTTGACTTTTATACTTGCATTACAGAGTAGTAAACATATCAGCTGCTCCTGGTACGTGAAGCCAGCTCAAAGATGCCGGCTTCTGTACTATGGCGAGACGGCTTATCGCTTCCCACAAGGCCCTCTCAATGCAATAGTTTGCTCAAGGGAAGAGAAGCATCTCCCATTGGTGGAATCCTGTATTACCTTTTTAGTGGATTAAACACATTAATGTAATCAAGATGATGTAATCTGAGTCTAACTAAGTAAAAATGCAAACGATTTTGGTACAGTTCAACATTTCAAAAACATTTACGATAAATCCACTGAAACTTGTATGAAGGGTCCATAAACATACCTTTCTACATCTGGAAAGCAGTACGGTTTCCAAAACATTTAGTCACTATTGATATGGGTACCATGCTGAGCTGTGGGTGCTCTGAGAAGTGTAGGCAGTGTGTTGATGCATTGAGCTCTCAGCTCTCCGCTCTCTCTCTCTCTGTAGTGCTTGATAGTGTTGGGGTAAGGAGAGCTCTTCTGCCTGAAGGGTTGGTCTACTTATACAAGCACTCCATGACAGACGACAGAAAGATAAAGACCACGTTTACTTGGCTGTTCCTGAGGTTAGCCTTTTAATTCATGCCATTGTTGGCTCTGTGCCATCCCCCAATCCCACTCCACTCCTTCTCTACTCCAGCGTGACGCTAGTCAGTGTGTTTATTTTTCTCTTGCTGGGCTGAGGATGTTGTGAGAGGACAACCTGCTCCCATTTTGATAGAATGATTACCCGGCCGCATCACCCCCTCAATCTCACCCGCCAACCTCCAACACCCTCTCTGTACCTAATCATCACCCACTACCTATACCTAGCCTAACCCAGCCCTACAAACATCCAACCCCCTCACCCATGGTTCATCCTCATGCTCCAGATTTATACAGTCCAGCCTGGTAATATCCTAACCACCCCAGTGAACACCCACTTAACAACCCAAAAATGCACCCCTATTGTCCAGGGATAAAAGGTCCTCTCCTCCTCCCCCCTCCTCCTTCCCACCCCACTGTCCCCTTTTGAGACCGGGCCCTTCCATGCTGTGCTATTGGACATTCCCTTGGTTTTTCCCCCACCCCTGACTGCCTTACTATAAACCAACCCGGATGCTCCAATTAAGAGCCTTAATCTCTGACTAGGCCCTCGGACAGAGAAAGGGGGAGAGAGCGAAAGGGACTGAGAAAGAGAAAAGGGGGGAGAGAGGGGCAGAGAAAGAAAGAGCGGGAAAGGTAGAAAGAGGAGGGGGGGTGTAAGGGAAATGCATCCCAAAGTTCAGTGGCTGTCACACTGGCACTGCGGGTCTTTGCTGTAAAAATTGTATAAAATTAAGGCTGGCAATAAATCATTTAACTTTCTCCGTGTGGGAGATGGAGCTGTAGCCAACACTCTCCTAGTTTAAGACCTTGCTTGTTGTTTTTAATGTAAATTGATTCCTTCAGTTAGCATAGCCTGCAAAGCTAGCTGACACAAAAACCAAAGAGTAGTTGCAAGGCACTGAGTTAAATCCCCTACTAGACTAGTAGTAGTATATTCACAAACAAAATGGTTCTGTTTTAGGAAGAGAAAGAGTCAGAGCCAGGCCTGACAGCCTGTCTGAATTCTCAGACCCCTAAAAAAGCACCTGCGAACCAATCAGACAGAGGATCTCTGACCCTTACCCAATCACATCAACCATCTCAGATCCTCCACAGCTGTTTCTCATTGCTTTTTTAAAAATTCGTTCCCTGAGTGAGAGAGTTTCCTTCAGACCAGAAATCCCAGGAGAATGATCCTTAGACCAGACTGTCTGTGAGGAGGTGAGTCAGGTTCTTGTTCTGTGTCAGCAGCCTAGTGTTATCAGTGGCAGTTTAATAGAGTCCAGAATATGTCTCTCTCTGAGACACTCCCCGCATATCCTCTTGGCTCATCCCACCCCTGTCAGGCCCCAGTTAGGGCCCAGAACCCTGGCTACCCAGGAGGCCATCACCCCGGGGTGACCCCCAGCCACAACACCCAACCCCCCTCAGACAATGCTCCCACGCATTGTCTGGCTATGGAGGGCACTTCCTCTGTTTCTCCCACTCTCTCTCTCCCTTTTCCCGTTAAAAAATACCCTTTTAGTGAGGGGGAGAGGGGGGATGTGCTGAACCAGTGCTGACCATGCCGTCATCGGGTTGTGAGGGCGTTCTTTGTATGAGCTGGCAGCTTTTCTATCACCTGTGATGCAGAGGTCAAAGGGTCAGATAACACTAGCTGTTGTGGCCAGGGTTCCCGCACTGGGTTTGATGTGAGACTTTGCTTAGTTGTTGCATTAGGAAGAGCAACAAAAAAAGACAATGAGCAATCAGTAAGAATAGAGAATAATATAGAAATTGCAAATCATGTCAACTGTGTTAGAATAAGAAATAATACAAGTAAGCTTGTAGATAGCATTGTGTCGAGGGACAGTTTTATTCACACAATCTTAATTCAACAGACAACCTCATTTTATCACCATGTCTGCTGTAGCGACAATAGACTTAGTTATCTGTGCTCTAAGGTAATTAGTGAACCAGACCCACACCTGGGTGTGTTAACCAGGGTTAGGTCAGCTGATCCAGTGATCCATCAGAGTCTGGTCAAGTAGCTGATTAACCAGACAGACCATCAGTCTTACAGAGACCCTCGCTCCTCTCTGGTCCCCAAAGCTATAGCAAGCTAACGGTATGCTAACATACCAGTCATCAGTCTTACAGAGACGGCAGGCTAATGCTAACATCTAGGCAGTGGTGGAAAAAGTACCCAGTTGTTATACTTGAGTTAAAGTAAAGTAAAGATACCTTAAAATGGCCCAAGTGAAAATCACCCAGTAAAATCCTACTTGAGTAAAAGTTTTAAAGTATTTGGTTTTAAATTTTCTTAATTATCAAAAGTAAATGTAATTACTAAAATATACTTTAGTATTTAAAGTAAATCTATAAATCATTTGAAATTCGGCACGGTTTTCTTTTCTTTTTTTACGGCGAGCCAGGGGCACACTCCAACATAATTTACAAACAAAGCATTTGTGTTTAGTGACCCAGCCATATCAGATGCAGTAGGGATGACCAGGGATTTTCTCTTTTAAGTGAGTGAATTAGACCATTTTCCTCTCCTGCTAAGCATTCATAATGTAATGAGTACTTTTGGGTGTCAGGGAAAATGTATGGAGTAGAAAGTACATTATTTTATTTTAGAATGTGGTGGAGTAAAAGTAAAAGTTGTCAAAAATATAAATAGTAAAGTACAGATACCCAACAAAAACTACTTAAGTAATACTTTAGTCTTTTTACTTAAGTACTTTACACCACTGCATCTAGGTTCAAAAGACTTCTTAACAGCTTCTACCCCCAAGCCATAAGACTGCTTAACAGCTTCTACCCCCAAGCCATAAGACTGCTGAACAGCTTCTACCCCCAAGCCATAAGACTGCTGAACAGCTTCTACCCCCAGGCCATAAGACTGCTGAACAGCTTCTACCCCCAAGCCATAAGAGCCATAAGACTGCTGAACAGCTTCTACCCCCAAGCCATAAGACTGCTGAACAGCTTCTACCCCCAAGCCATGAGACTGCTGAACAGCTTCTACCCCCAAGCCATAAGACTGCTGAACAGCTTCTACCCCCAAGCCATAAGACTGCTGAACAGCTTCTACCCCCAGGCCATAAGACTGCTGAACAGCTTCTACCCCCAGGCCATAAGACTGCTGAACAGCTTCTACCCCCAAGCCATAAGACTGCTGAACAGCTTCTACCCCCAGGCCATAAGACTCCTGAACAGCTTCTACCCCCAAGCCATAAGACTGCTGAACAGCTAATCAAATGGCTACCCGGAGTATTTGCATTGACCCCCTTTTTTTCCGCTACTGCTATTCACTGTTTATTATCTATGCGTAGTTACTTTACCCCTACCTATATGTACATACTGCCTCAATTACCTCGACTAACCTGTACCCTCACACATGGACTCTGCGACCGGTACCCCCGGTCTATCATTATTGATATTTTATTGATACTTTTTTAAAACTTTTAGTTTATTTAGTAAATATTTTCCAAACTCTTATTTTTCTTAACTGCATTGTTGGTTAAGGGCTTGTAAGTAAGCATTTCACGGTAAGGTCTACACCAGTTGTATTCGGCGTATGTGACAAAGAGGATTTGATTTGAACATCACAGGCCAGTGAGTTTACATGGCTGCCCCCCTCAAGCTCTCCTTTCTCTAAATGCTCAGCATAATGTAGTCCACTCCCAGCTGGGTGATGCATGGCGGTCATTAGCCCCTGATCCCCAAGACACGTCTGCCCAACGCTGATATCTGCATTTCCTTTCCAGCCATTGCCCCCCTTTCCCCTACACTACCATAACATACAGGCACCTACTGTTATAACTTACTATATGGCAAAGAGAGGTGAGGTCCTAGTCTTATTACAGTGCCCTAAAGACAATTAAGAGCACCAGAGGAACAGTGCCCCTCCCTACCTCAGCTCAGGTATAGGTGATGCATCATACTGACTGGTGGTCAAAGATCAGTCAGATTTGGGGTTTGCTGAAACTGAGTTTCTTAGGAGTGATTAGTTGGATTAGGCCTGTTGTTTGATGGAGATGGATGATGGCAGAGAGAAGCCAGCTGGATAGAGGGAGGGGTGTATGTTGTGAGAAGGAGAGGGTGTATGTTGTAAGAGGGTGTATGTTGTTGAGAGTGTTGGCTGTTAAGGCCCATCATGCAGGCTATGTTTAGGGCTAGTTACCATGGGCACCCCAAGATGTGTCCGATCTGCATCGGGCGTTGTGTAGCCGTGTCCTGAGCTTGTTTCCTGTACACAACTCTTTCTCTTACACACACGTGGTCTAACATTTTAAAATGGTGCTTCTCACACAAAGTTTCCCTGCCTGATATTATTTAATGAACACCTTCCAAGAATCTGAAGTGGAATAATGAGTCCTTTCTATTAAAAAAAAAACATTTTCAAAGAACATTCTCCCATCCTCCCTACATAGTCTCCCTTCAGCCCCATCAATCTTACTGTTTAACACGGTATATGGATGCCCTAGCCAAGCTGTAACTGTCACCAAATGGACAATGTACCGTTTGAGACGTCAACGTCTTCAAATAAATAATTTAACTCAACCACTTCCCGGAGTCAACAGAGCTGGACCTGAAAACAATGTTACTTTTCCATACTGTATGTTTATTTGAATATTAAAGTGAATTTCCTCTGCCTCTTAGCAGCCAGTCACTGACTTCAAATCAGTCAAAGAAAATAAACACAGGTTCTCTGATAAACATCCGTTCTTCATGTTGCTATGGAGCCAGGCCCTGACCTAATTTACTTACCTTTAACCCCAAATCCCCTATCAATAAAACATGTATCATTTTACCATCTGCCCCTGAGGGAGGGGTGTGAAGAGAAGAGCACACACACACACACACACACAGTCTCTCTCTCTCTCGCACGCACACACACTTAATACTTCCTTTCAGAGGTGGTATGGTTGTTTCGTGCTCTGCTGTAAGCCCGTAATCCTTCTGTCGCCATGGCGAGCCCATGCCTCAGGAGGAGTCAGCACCGCCGACTAAACCTGGGGCTGTGAACTTTAAACTGGTCTTGGATCAGTCTTAATACATTGGCCTATTAACCTGTTGTGTGTGTGGATTTGGACTAGGATCTGACTAACCACACAGGCTTATTAACCTGGCTGGTTCATGCTGTGTGTGTGTAATAATAGTCATAGGTCAGTCTAAATACACAATAGGAACTGTTTAACCTCTCAAATGGGGCTAAACTGTTGTGGTTGAATGGATGTGCAGTACTATTGACCAACAAAAAAAGGCCTCTCTCCCTCTATTTCTCCTCAGCTTGGTGTTAACAAATTGCACGCTAGCTACCGAAATCTTTCCTCCATTCACCGGTAGCCTTAGGCCGGTCAGACTGTTGCTTTGCTTCCCATGGTGCAGTGCAGCACAGGCCAAGACGGGACGGGGCCGTACGTTCGTTGTGTGTAGAAGTTGGCATGGTGCTGTGTAGTTAGGACCCCAGCCAACTTATTCTGCTGGAATTTCCTGTCTGAATGGAACCCCCTCCTACTCCTCTCCTTCTTTCCCTCCCACCCTAGCCCCCTCCTCTCCTCCTCTTCCCCTAGCTCCCTCTCTCATACCCCTCTCCGCTAGTGTCCTCCCTCATTTTCTCAGAGAGCGAGACAGAAAAGCTGTTTTAATTACCCTGTCCAGGCTAGGTCTCTCTCTCTCTCTCTCAATATTATTATCACTAAGTACTTCCTTAGAGGATGAGACCCTTGTGCGTTCCAAATGGCACCCTATTCCTTATATATAGTGCACTACTTTTGACCAAAGCCCTATGGGTTCTAGGTCAAAAACCGTGCACCATATAGAGAATCGGGTGCCATTTGGGATGCAGACCCTCTTCACTTCAATGTAGAGCCCTGATCTGATCCTTGCTACTGATGGCTGTGTCTGGACATGAAAAGTGAATGTTTTCCCTTTGCTCTGAGCATCACAGACAAAAAACACACACCAGTGCCTTTTGTTAATAACACATGTCTCTGTCTTTAGGGTGAGATCACACCCGACCACAACAAGAATAAAGGTTGTTGTCTGGATGTTTGACACATCTGAGAAGATTATTACGGGGGATGGAATCCAATAATATTTTTAAAGACATTTAAGCAAATGTAATGATGAGGGAACATCTACAGGTGCTGAGAGCACACAGATATGTAAATGAACACAAACAAAGTTACCACAGTTTAAGAAGCATGTTCCCATGAGGTGGGTGGATCAACTCGATCCACAGAGATGAAAGTAACTGCCTTGAAGTGACAATGAGCAGCTTCACGGACACTAACTAGACTCTGATGAGAACATCCTGAATGTATCTAAACCTTTCTGCACTGGAGGCTCACATTTACATTTTACATTTGAGTCATTTAGCGGACGGTCTTAAGACCGCTAGGTGGGACAACAACAAATCAAATACATTTTTATTTGTCACAGGTGTAGACCTTACCGTGAAATTAGTTGAGGTAATTTGTACATGTAGGTAGGGGTAAAGTGACCATGCATAGATAATAAACAGCGAGTAGCAGCAGTGTAAAAACAAAGGGAGGGTCAATGTAAATAGTCCAGGTGGCCATTTGATTAATTGTTCAGCAGTCTTATGGCTTGGGGATAGAAGCTGTTAAGGAGCTTTCTGGACGTGACTTGGCGCTCCTGTACCGCTTGCCGTGCGGCAGCAGAGAGAAGTCTATGACTTGGGTGACTGGAGTCTTTGACCATTTTTTGGGCCTTCCTCGTAGTAAGGTGGGGGTTGAGGGGGGGTGCTGTGGGATTATTTCAGATACTCTTTGAAGAGGTAGCGTTTCAGGTGTTTTCGGAAGATGGGCAGGGACTCTACTGGCCTAGCTTCAGGAGGAAAATATGATCCCTTCTATCCATTCAAGTAGTTATATGTCTATGATTACATGCAGTGTTGTAAAGTCTACACTACTGTAGAGTCTACAGAGAGCAAAGTGAGAGGGTGTGTTCTAGACACTTTCAGCATTGTCCTGCCAGAGGAGAGTGAGAGTGTCAGGTTGCAAAAGTGTGTGAGGGGAGGCTGGGGCAGTGTGTCCCTACATTGCTGCTCGCCCAGGGGGACAGCTGGCAGTCCAGTGCCTGTGGACCCAACCCTGTACCATGTACCCAACCCCTGTACCTGCCTCTTGTTGTCCCTGTGGCCCAAGAAACAATGCAGCTGTCTGGGTGATGGAACAGGCCTACTCAGTCTATCCCCCTAGATCAGAACAGCTCCTCTCTCTCTGGGGCTCCTTACTTTGTCTAATAAGAGGAAGTTGTTCCTATTTTCTTGTTTTCAAGTTAGGGTATGCCAACTCCAGTAGACTTTGAGTACCACTGACCTCCTTGACCCAGACCCATTCCATATCACTCCATCCTCTTCAACAGCTCACTCTCCCTGCCTCGCATCCAGAATTGTTGGGAGCCAGGAGACATGTTTGGATAAACGCTGGAACTTCTCCGCACAATCATCCCCCCATTAAGTTTTTACAGGGTGGCTTTTTTGTCGCTTCCAACGTACAAGTTGACTTGTGTCTGAATGTGTCTTCTCTTTCATATAAAAGGAAGAGAGAGGCTCGTTGGCAGACGTCCAAAGTAGAACAGGGTTTCCCAAACAAGGTCCTGCCCCCCCCCCCCCGGGTGCAAATTTAGTTTTTGTGTAGTGCTAGGGAAAAACCAAAAGGACCGAGTTTGGGACACCCTGGTGTAGAACGTTACAGAGACTGAGGTCCTGTAACGTGGAGGGCGAGGATGTTCAATTACACTGACCTGATGTCATGATGAACACTGTTTTGTTGCAGTTGTGCTACTTGGCAAGCTGTCAATGATGAAAACAAGAGAACATATCTCTTCATGATTAATGCCGCAACGCTTGTAAACAATTCCCTGCAAGTCAACCATTTCTAACAACAATCACAGTTGTTGGGACAGTGCATACCTGAAACCATGGATTTGTATGTCACAATAACCCACAAATTAGGGTACAGTACAACAGGCAATCATGAGAACAATAGGCTCAATCGCGAATAAGTACCAGTAATGTCTTGCTTTGTGTTTGCAGTTCCCAAAGAAAAACATTCAAAACATTCCTGTTTGGCCTCCAGGCAGACAGAGTCGAGTTACAGTGGCATGTTTTCTCAGCCATGGCTTCAGGAGCCTCCATGAGTCTTTGTGCAGTAATGAAGCTAAGTACATATCAAACAGGAGGCTACCAAGGAAGGTGCCATCATGCTCAGAGAAGAGAGTTGAAGAACGTTTCCTGTCTTGTCTTCAAACACCACTGCTCAGAGGCAAAGCTCTGCGGTGGGCTTAGCCTCAGTCCTTATAGCTTTAGTCATTTTCCTCTCAGGTGAGACATGAGGCCACAACAATCTCTGTCATTTGCCTCAGTTTGTGCTCTGTTTGTGGGCTAAGCTTTGTAGTGTGGTGCCTGTCCATCAAAGTGACAGGGGGCTCTGCTGGGCTTTAGTGATGACCCAGGAATGCTGACTCTTGCAGGTAGAACTTCCCCTTGAAATCACACACACACAACCTCATTGCCTGCTTCCACATCCCCCTATCTCCTTCATCACCCTATCCCACACATGAGATAATGATCTGTGCCACCTAACCTCTGACCCCTGACCCCTATGGTCTCTGCTCCCCAGGTCATCTCTGACTCACTGGAGTGCGTGATGCTGCACAAAGAATCTCAATACAGAGATCCCAGAGACCAACCAGCCAACCCAAGAGAGCTGGCTGCTGCCTCTTTCTCCTTCTTCTCTTTCTCCTCACTGCAATGCACACACACTAGCCTGGATTCAGTTATTACAACATATGCTTTCACTTACTCCCATTTGTGGAGTAGAATCAGGGCAATTGTTGGGGTGGCATGTGCTGCTGAATATCCACGCTTTGGTTTTATTCAGCAAAGGGGAGGATGTTAAAGGAGGAGAAACTGAACTGGTTACAACGTAGACAGTGTTCATAAAGACAGCTAGAGATGGAGCTAAAGAGGGTGTAAATAGGCTCAGACTCAGAGGTATTCATCACACTAATTAAGGAATGTCTGTTGTTTTTAACAAGACGTCCCATGAGCTATGCACCTTTTTTATGGCAGGAAATTGTTGATTCGTCCATTTTTCTAGTCTTTCACACAAACACACTCATCGTGAAATAACTGTGTGTTTCATCCCTTTTACACAGAGCGCTATTAAGGGACACAGTACCCGGGGCAAACGATCCAGACCAAACGGATTGTAATTTAAGGTTTCTATTATTGGAACTGTAAAAAGGTAGTTACACGCCATGCTGTGGAGGTATGGAGCAGGAGTACATAATCCTTAGCTAGCTAGCTTGGTGAAATGCTGCTTCTCTTTTTTGACTCATTCCAGCTCAGGACAGCAAGTAAGTGCTCTCTCTCTTATATGAACCACTACTAGTGTGTAGGGTAATAATGGTTTAGCTGCTGCTTGTAGCTGCTGCCTGTAAGGTGAGCATCTACAGTATAGCAGGGAGGTTTTCATCTCAATCCTATTGTTCCATGTTTATGTCCAGACTGAAGCACTCCTTCACATGGGCACCTCTATACACACACACACACACGCACGTGCACACACACACTTACATACACACAGACACCAAGTTCAAAGGGCTGGATCGCAGCAGGTCTTTGTCATCTCTCATGTTTGAGATGTAGGATTCCTCAGGACCACTCTTTATTTAGTCATTCTTCTTCATGTGTGATAGTGTCAATATTTGACACACAACTTGATCCGCCAGCCCTCTGAAGTGGTTATGTTTGCTGCATTATAGCGTTTAGGTTTTTACCCTTTAAAATATTTCACTGGAAAGTCTTTATTGAGGTGGATTTCTTCTCTCCCTGCTTGCCCTGTCTCCTCCCTCTCTCGCTCTCTCTCTCTCTCCCTCCTCTTTCTTCATACAGGTCCTCACCATCTCTTCCCCACGTTTCACACACCGATCCCAATCGATATGCGTCACCACGAGGGGAGGTACCATTACGAGCCACATCCCCTCCACACCATGCATGGGTAAGTAAGACTAATGTACTCAGTAATTCATAAAGCGATGGTTTCAATTTAAGTTCAGATTTGCACCAGGAGGGCAGAATGAAAGTGATTATGGCCAAGGCATCTTGCTCAGTGGTGTCCAAAATTCTTATAGTCCCGTACCCCTTCATACATTCAACCTCCAGCTGCATACCCCCTCTAGTACCAGGGTCAACAGCTCTCAAAATATATATTTTTTGCCATCATTGTAAGCCTGCCACACACACACACACTATACGATACATTTATTAAACATAAGAATGAGTGTGAGTTTTTGTCTCAACCCGGCTTGTGGGAAGTGACAAAGAGCTCTTATAGGACCAGGGCACAAATAATAATATAATAATTATCAATAACTTTGTTCTTTATTTAACCATCTTACATATAAAACCTTTTGTTCATTGAAAATTGTGCCTAACTCACCACAGGTTAATGAGAAGGGTGTGCTTGAAAGGATGCACATAACTCTGCAATGTTGGGTTGTATTGGAGAGAGTCTCAGTCTTAAATAATTTTCCACACACAGTCTGTGCCTGTATTTAGTTTTCATGCTAGTGAGGGCCGAGAATCCACTCTCACATAGGTACGTGGTTGTAAAGGGCATCAGTCTCTTAACAGCGTGATTTGCCAAGGCAGGATACTCTGAGCTCAGCCCAATCCAGAAATCAGGAAGTGGCTTCTGATTCATTTCAATTTTCACGGAACCATTGTTGCAATTTCGATGAGGCTCTCTTATTCAGATACCGGTAAGTGGACTGGAGGCAGGGCATGAACGGATAACGAATCTAGTTGTTTGCGTCATCCATTCCGGGAAAGTACCTGCGTAATTGCGCATCCAACTCACTCAGGTGCTTCGCTATATCACATTTAACATTGTCCGTAAGCTTGTTCATTTGCACCCAAAAAAATCATACAATGATGGGAAGACCTGTGTGTTGTCCTTGTTAATACAGACAGAGAAGAGCTCCAACTTCTTAATCATAACCTCAATTTTGTCCCGCACATTGAATATAGTTGTGGAGAGTCCCAGTAATCCTAGATTCAGATAATTCAGGCGAGAAAAAACATCACCCAGATAGGCCAGTCGTGTGAGAAATTCGTCATCATGCAAGCGGTCAGACAAGTGAAAATTATGGTCAGTAAAGAAAACTTTAAGGTCGTCTCTCAATTTTAAAAAACGTGTCAATACTTTGCACCTTGATAACCAGCAAACTTCTGTATGTTGTAAAAGCATTACATGGTCGCTGCCAATATCATTGCATAGTGCAGAAAATACATGAGAGTTCAGGGGCCTTGCTTTAATAAAGTTAACCATTTTCACTGTAGTTTCCAAAACGTCTTTCAAGCTTTCAGGCATTCCCTTGGCAGCAAGAGCCTCTTGGTGGATGTTGCAGTGTACCCAAGTGGCGTCGGGAGCAACTGCTTGCACGTGCGTTACCACTCCACTATGTCATGGCTTTTGCGCCATCAGTACAGATACCAACATGAGCAGCAGCTAAATGCACTGTTTGAAAATGTGAAGAAAACAATGTATTTGGCATACCCCCGATGGTATTGCATACCCCAGTTTGGGAATACCTGATCTAGCTGAATTGTTGGGCACTGGCTTCTGTTTAAGTTTGTTAAACCTTATCTTTAATTAAATGGAAATGTACTTGAATGTTTTCTGGAGTGTGTCCTGTTCTTTACAAGAATGTGAATGAGCAGGTCAGTCATCACCCTGTAGTGATTTACCCTCGGTGGTCCCGCCATCTCTCCCTCCTTTCATCCGAGTCAGAGAGAGAGAAACCTTTCCAAACGGCGAGAGAGAAAGCAAGGTCCATATTAAAGACAGATGATACGGAGAGAGAGAAAGCCAGGTCCATATTAAAGACAGATGATACTGAGAGAGAGAAAGGAGAAAATAAAGAACCAGTCGGTTTAGCACCAATACAACAGAATGTTAACATTTCCGTTCGTATCTCCCTTCCTTTCGTTTCATGGTGTGGGACTTGGAAAGCTCTGTAGCCCGCTGGCATGGTGCGCTGAAATGCTAGGGAGCATTGCCAGAGAGACATCCTCTTCACATTAGAGGAGATCCACAGAGAGGGATTTGTCAGGCAGACAGACAGACAGACTGAGGCAGGCAGGCATGCAAGCTATCAAGAAAGAAAGATAGACAGAACTTTGGCCAAATTGGGATTATTTGTGTCATTCAGGCTCCACACATTTCTATCCAGTCCACACCTTTTAATTTGTTGTCCGTCCCAGAAAAAGTTTGGTCTGCTTAACATTGCCAGCTCTCCTCTCCTTTCTCCGCTTATCTTAAAAAACACAAAGAGGTGGATGAAACAAATCAATAGGTTTGTGGGACTTCTATTTGCATTCCCAGATCTGATGGTGATGGTGATACATACATTGTTCCTGCAGTGGAAAAGCTATTCATCACTAGACAAACCAGGGAGGAGGACGAGTGGAGTTGAAAACAGAGTCCTTACTCCCACTGCCATGATTAATGTGATTTGATCTTGACAGTGCTCCCCTAATTCATCAATGCCCTGATCTAGCTGTCTGTTCCTCCGCCTGTGCCAAAATCACCCTAATTACATATACCTTGCTCTGCAAATTAAGTAGCGGTGTCATATGTCGGTGGTGTATGTCGCTTTGTTACCCGCACGGCAGTATGTCAGGGGTTCTGCTTCCTGTCTACCTGAACAAGACAGTTCCGCACTGAGACCCTTCATCACTGTTTGCTTGGAAAATAATGAGGGCATGGGTCATTTTTGTCAGAGCTGTCATATTTACAGCTATCGGACTATTCCTACTCTGGTAGAAGGGATGGATGCTGCCTTCATGCCTGTCTGGCAGCGCCTCAGAACAGAGCTAGCTATGGGACAGTTCCTTCTCTGTTTATAACTAGTTTCCATATACACTGAGTGAACAAAACATTAGGAACACCTTCCTAATATTGAGTTGCAACCCCATTTGCCCTCAGAACAGCCTCACTTCATTGGGGCATGGACTCCACAAGATGTCAAGCGTTCCACATGGATGCTGGCCCATGTTGACTCCAAAGCCGCCCACAGTTGTGTCAAGTTGGCTGGGTGTCCTTTGGGTGGTGGACCATTCTTGATACACACAGGAAACTGTTTAGCGTGAAATGTGCCTGGCACCTACTACCATACCCCTTTCAAAGGCACTTAAATATTTTGTCTTGCCCATTCACCCTCTGAATGGCACACATACACAAACCATGTCTCAAGGACTAAAAATCTTTCTTCAACCTGTCTCCTAGCCTTCATCTACACTGATTGAAGAGGATTTAACAAATGACATCAAATAAGGCATCATCGTTTTCACCTGGATTCACCTAGTCAGTCTATATCATGGAAAGAACAGGAGGAACAAGAGCCAGAACCAGTTCCTAGGGAGGGATGCTGCATCAGTCAGTACCCGACTAGATAGGCCTCTTGGTTACTCATGGATATGGCTAGATGCACCAAAGACATAAAAGTAAAATGCCTGGAGCATTTCGCTGGTCTGGACTAGGGGAATTTGGCAAAGTTCTTTGGAGAAAGATTGGGACATTTTGGGAAAGATGCATTCATCCCTCAACAGTACATTGCTTGCTTGCTCTGAGACAGTGTAACAGTACAGAGCTTTGCTTTGAGACAGTGCTTATAATGTGCGGTGTAGGCCTAAAGTGGATTGTGGGAATGGGCATCCTCTGTGTGAACCCACAAGTCAGTGAAGAGGGAAGCCAGCCTCTTCTCTCTGCCAACATGTTGGAGGGGGTAATTAGTATCCAAAATCCAGCCTTCCGTTCCCAGAACATAAACGGCAACACAACGAGAGGAAGCAGAAAACAGATCCCCACTCATTCCAGATCAGCAGGACCGCTATTTATTCTTTTGGGGAGTTGGGATCCAAATTGCAGCATTGAACTGAACTGAATTCTGAAGGTTTTGTGAGGTGGAGCTGGAGAGCTGCGGCCTGCACCACCCTTGTACGCAAACACATGCGGTCCAGCTTTCCAGGCAATCATTCTAGGCTTGGAATGTGTTGATTAAATGGACTTTCCAGTTCAGCTATTTGTTTTTTTTGTAGTTTAAAGTACAGTTCCCGAGCGTGCGTTAGAAGGGAAGACGATCTTGAGCATGCTGATTGGTTAGCATTGGAAGATTGGGTTGATCCTGAGCATGTTGATAGGGTGTCAGTCCATTGACACTCAGTTTTTTAGGGTGTTGGTTCTAGCCTTCACTCAGTACTAATGGGAGGATTTAAAGGTTCCTGTGAATTATTGTGAGGAATGCATTCATGAAAGGACAGAAGCAGCTATCAATCAAATGGTTTGAAAATGTCAAGATTTATCTGGCAAATTTAGATGATTTGGTTTGAAGAACTGCAGAAGTCACCAAGTTGAATCAGAATAAAAGATAAGTGTGTCTTTGCATACCAGCTACTGTCCCCACTAGGTTTCTAGGTCATCCTCATTCCTTTGTCTGCTGTACACAGAGTTCACTTGTTAAAGAATAGTATACCATCAAAGTTTGAGTCCAAATCCTCAGCATCCTGATGAAGAGTCCCAAAAACAACTAGGAGCTCACTGCAGCCCCATCCCCAGCCCCTGTGGGGTAACACAGCTTGCATCCCAAATGGCACCCGATCCCCTTTATAGTGCACTACTTTTGACCAGATCCCTATGGGCCCTTGTCAAAAGTAGTGCACTATATAGGGAATAGGGTGCCATTTGACACACAGACACAGTGATTTATCTCAATGGGAGTGGCTGCCCAGAAGTACAGACGAGAGTGTGTCACGTCGTAATTCATCTGCTGAGCCAGTAGGGAAAAACATGCCAGAGAGGCAAATACTAACTTGTTGGCGGTTCCAGACAGCCAGGCAAAGAAAGTAGAGAGAGAGAGATCCACCGAAACAGGATGCCTGAATTCACATAACCTTCAGTGTTGGGGAGGAGAGGTAAAGGCTGCTATCTGTCTGTCTGTTGGTCCAGAGAAAGGCTTCCTTAACGCCTTGTTCCACCACCCTGGAGTTGCCGTAAAGACTAAGGCTACTTAAAAAGAGGTGTTGAATACAGTAGGTGCAGGTGGCCCTAACCAGCCTATGTCCATTTACTGCCCTGCCCCACACCAAAAGGACCGCACAGAAACATCCCTCTCCCCTATCCTCTGTACTCCACATGCATACACACAGTTATGCACTTACTCATATGTTTTTGAAGCTCAAACAAGCAATCCCTTGTCCAAATGCACTTTTTCTCACACTAGGAATCCAACAATGGGATAGCAGAGAGTAGCTACATAAGCTGGTAATCATACAGTGAAGCAAACAACAATTACCTCAAGTAGAAATGTACTGTAGGTTGTGTGGCTTGTATTCACCCTCCACTTTCTACTCCTCCTACAATATACAGTGCATTCGGAAAGTATTCAGACCCCTTCACCTTTTCCCCATTTTCTTATGTTACAGCCTTATTTTGAAATGGATGAAATAACAAAAATGTACTCTTCAATCTATGCACAATACCCCATAATGACAAAGCGAGAACTGTTTTTTATTTTTTTTATTTTAGCAAATGTATTAAAAATAAAAACATACCTTATTTACATAAGTACTCAGACCCTTTATGTACTTTACCTTACATAAGTACTTTACCCTTTATGAGACTTGAAATTGAGCTCAGGTGCGTCCTGTTTCCATTGATCATTCTTGAGATGTTTCTACAACTTGATTGGAGTCCACCTGTGGTAAATCCAATTGATTAGACATTATTTGGAAAGGCACATACCTGTCTATATAAGGTCCCACAATTGACGGTGCAAGTCAGAGCAAAAACCAAGCCACGAGGTCGAAAGAATTGTCCGTAGAGCTCAGAGACAGGATTGTGTCGAGACACAGATCTGGGGAAGGGTACCAAAACATTTCTGCAGCATTGAAGGTCCCAAGAACACAGTGGCCTCCATCATTCTTAAATGGAATAAGTTTGGAATCAAGACTCTTCCTAGAGCTGGCCACACTGAGCAATCGGGGGGGAAGGCCCTCGATCAGGGAGGTGAGATGGAAGAACCTTCCTGCAGCATTCCACAAATCAGACATTTATTATAGAGTGGTCAGACGGAAGCCACTCCTCAGTAAAATGCACATGACAGCCCGCTTGGAGTTTGCTAAAAGGTACCATGAGAAACAAGATTCTGGTCTCTGGTCTGATGAAACCTAGATTGAACTCTTTAGCCAGAATACCAAGTGTCATGTCTGGAGGATACTAGGCACTGCTCATCCCTTGGCCAATACCTTCCCTACGGTGAAGCATGGTTGTGGAAGCATCATGCTGAGGGGATGTTTTTCAGCGGCA
Organism: Oncorhynchus tshawytscha; assembly: GCF_018296145.1. Classification (NCBI taxonomy): domain Eukaryota; kingdom Metazoa; phylum Chordata; class Actinopteri; order Salmoniformes; family Salmonidae; genus Oncorhynchus; species Oncorhynchus tshawytscha. The sequence continues at coordinate 52,221,936 of NC_056431.1, read as the reverse complement.
GGGACCAGGTGAATAGTTAGGATTGAGGGAAAGATGAATGGTGTAAAGTACAGAGATCCTTGATGAAAATATTCTCCAGAGTGCTCAGGACCTCAGACAGGAGCAAAGGTTCACCTTCCAACAGGACAACAACCATAAGCACACAGCCAAGAAAATGCAGGAGTGGCTTCAAGTCTCTGAATGTCCTTTGGTGGCCCAGCCAGAGCCCGGACTTGAACACGATCGAACATCTCTGGAGAGACCTGAAAATAGCTGTGCAGCGACGCTCCCCATCCAACCTGACAGAGCTTGAGAGGATCTGCAGAGAAGAATGGTAGAAACTCCCCAAATACAGGTGTGCCAAGCTTGTAGCATCATACCCAAGAAGACTCGAGGCTATAATTGCTGCCAAAGATGCTTCAACAAAGTACTGAGTAAAGGGTCTGAATACTTATGTAAATGTGATATTTCAGTTTTTTTATACATTTGTAACATTCCTAATAACCTGTTTTGCTTTGTCATTATGTGGTATTGTGTAGATTGATGAGGGGGGGAAAAACTATTTAATACATTTTAGAATAAGGCTGTAACATGGAAAAAGTGATTCTGAATGCCTTCTAAATGCACTGTACATAGCTACAGACAAAGATAAAGAGACAACTGTCTGTCTTCCACTCTCCCAATGACTTCATAATATAAATAATAATAATAAAATAAATTAAAAATGCCATTTAACAGATGCTTTTATCCAAAGCGACTTAAAACCAATTTATGCTTGATCTGAAAATGTGGTCGGAGGATCCGTATGGAGGGGGTGACACAATTGAGAAGCCTCCGGAGGCATGCAGAGGCCAAATCAAGCCCCGTGCCAAATCGAGCTCCGTACTGCATCACCGTGCACCTCCCAAATTTTGTAACAATGTGGAGGGCTTTGTATAGCTGGTTGACAGTAGGTGGGGCCGGGAGGTCCAGTATAAACACAAACTCACTTTCTTGAAAACTTCCTTCGTAACAGCTCTGCAGTGCTACAGGAAGCGCATGAAGTATGAATGCCCTGAATTCTGCACAGGCCGTATCGCAGTAAATGCTGTATGGCCACTGCAGACATCAGATTGACCATGCAGGGCCTTTCACAGTCATGCTTTCATACATGTTATGTATGGGTGGTTCCGGAAATCAAACCCTCTATCCTGGCGTTGCAAGCGCCATGCCCTGCTAACTGAGCTACAAAGGACCACTTCAGTTTCATCAGTTTAGTCTGGTAGCCACCCATGGTGCTATGTATGATGGAATTCTCTTTAAATGACAGGTTCTGATGTAGAGACAGCCTGCTCTCACAGGCTTGTTTGTTCAGGATTGTTGCACTACATGCTCTGTCTGTGACTAAGACCTGTCTGTGGAGAAACAGTTCAAGTAACATCTTGTCAGAAAGAGGGCAGATTGACAAGACTTCAATAATAGTAGCTGTCAGAGAGGTCTCCTATTTGTTGTCTCCTGACAGGCCAAGGTAGTACATTTCACCTCATTATCAAAGACTCAAACACGCACGTGTGTGATTAATGGTGTTTGTTAACATGTTCTGTGTCATACTGTGACAGACAAATAAGGTTTTGATGATGATTATGTGTGAAAACTGCAATGTGTTACTGCGGTATTTTGAAGCTCAAAGAACCCCATTGAAAAAGGCATTCAGAAACGCTTCACCATTGAAACAAAGTAATTCAAGGGAATTAAGAAATGTATATGTGTCAATTGTATGTCATTTCTCCATTTGAGCTCTGATCAAATAATTCATTTAAGTCTGGGAGGTAGGGCACGACCAATTCATTTTGCACCAGTCAGGTTAGTTGTTGTTCATTTTTGCACTTCAAGCTTGTTTAGATTCCATCTAGGAGGGGGCTCCCATAAGGGAGAGCATTCACAGCCTCCACAAACTAGCCAATTTCAATTTCACAGTTTCAATTAAGTATATTGACTTATATTCCAAATACTTGAAAGGAGTCCAATACCACTGTATGTATACACACAACATTGGCCTCTTATCTGGCTTTAAATGTTTATTAAGAAATGGCACATTTGAAAATGTTCACTTGTGTACTCTGTGTTGATTCTCTGTGGCTGAGGTCGGGACCACAGGCGAGTCAGTCAACGTCCAAAATTGTACCATATTCCCTATTTAGTGCAATACTTTTGACCAGGGTCCATAGGGATTTGGTCAAAAGTAGTGCACTATATAAGGAATAGAGTGCCATTTGGGATCGCAGCCTCAGCCCGCTCTAAAGGCTCTTTGGGGTCGTCACACCTCAGATCCCACCGGTGCCTCCAAATGACACTCCCCCCACAGTGCAGCGATAACCGGGAACACTGTGGCTAAACATGAAGGATGGTGACCAACCAGCACGGTCCGTAGTAAATTACTCAGACAGATAAGAGCACTCTGGTGCCAGTTTTACGAAACCTGGAGCATCAGTGAAGCTGAACGCTAATCTGTGAAACTTGCACAGGCCTCTAGACCTGTGCCGGGTGGAAGCTCCAAGGGGAGGGAAGCAGCTTGTGTTTTTGTGTATGGAGCGTCTGTTTCTTCTCAGCTCCCCCAGAACAGAGACCTCTTTATGGTCCGTCCATTGGAGGGGTTGACGGCAGAAAGTTGGCCATCAGACAAGGCTGGTTGTCTGTAGGCGTTTACTGGAAACGGAGGGAGCAGCAAGAGCTGGGTTGGGTGCAGGTTGGCTCCCATACAGAGAGGGGTATAAATGAGAGACTGAGGTGAACCCAGGCCTTGCCAAGAACGCTAACATCTCAGACCCACCTTTCAGACCCACAACCAGCCTCTGCCAGCTTCTCATCCCTATGGATTTCAGTGGGAGATCAGTATAACCAAATCCACAGATTTTACGGGAAGAAGCCATATCAGTATTTCAACTATTTTCTTTACCTCATGTACTCCTGGCACATATCAGCATTTACTACGGAAATGTGTGTTGTAAGTCTAAGGTCCAAGTAGTATCTAATATGAATTCTTATCATTATAACTAATGGATGTTAAAACATCTTTGTGTATACTAACTTATATCGGCTTCAAATACTTTTTTCTTCAAAGCAAGAGCATTTGAGTTGTTTTTGTGTGTTGCCTGCCTGCCCTGCAACTCATCAGTTGAGCAGACTGAAGTCTGGTACGCTGAGCCCCCAACCCCACCGTCCCCACTTTCTCCCATCCTCCCCCACCTCCTCATCCCACTCTCCCGAATCCACCCCCATGTCCCGCTCCACTTCATCAACCCTCTCCTCCCCCCTCCCCAATGGACAGCATACTGTGACTCATTACAGTGGTAACTTGGAGACTAATGAAGTGTTAGGTCGTGGTACTGGCCTGCTTTCTTTAAAAACGCCTCTGGACACATCTACTCCTTGGTTAAGAGAAGCAGCCTGTAGTATAGGAGAAGCCTGTAGGCCTGTATAGCAGCAGACAGAGAGTGGAGAGGTGAGGATGTGGTACTGGCCTGCTTTCTTTAAAACCTGACATCTTCTTCTCTTCACCTGTTTCCAGGTGCTGTACTGCCTCACCACACACAGAGGTTTCAATTAGACCCAACAACCATATTAACACAAGGAGTAGCATGCCCCTTCAAAGAACAAGCTTTGCCAAAAACAGTTAAAAGAACTATGCCAGCGGCCAGCAGACAGCCGGCACGGTATTCAGTGTTCTATTCTGGCTTCAGGGAGTAGCTATCAAGAGTTACAGCAGCCTCCTGGCTGTGTTTCTACAAGCAGACCTGCTAGTTACCTGCCAGCAGATGACACATTTATATCCCACTGACTGTGACCTGTGGGCTATATTATCAATGACTCAACTTTAGTCAGGGTATCTTGTTCTATTAATCTGGTAGCTTGAAAGTGGCCAACTAGACGCCTCAGTTTTTTACAGTTACATCCGGATGGATGTGCTGACTCGTAACAGGGCTAAGTACTAATATGAGAGACACCTTGGCTGTGCCCACCCAAACAGACACCCAAACAGTAGGCTTTTTCATAGGAGTGTAGTCTGAGACACTCAGTCTCAACTTGTTCAATGCTTCAGGCAGGAGCGGTTCACTAGGACAGATCAGGAACGCTAGTAGTGGATCTGGATTGACATGTACATGTTTTCAGGGACCGACCTGAATGGCAGACATACAGCACATGTAAACCACTAACATGTTCAATTAACTAAAATCCTATTGTACACAACACTGATTTGCATTACTCTTTCAAGGTATTCATGCTTGTGCATGGTTGTCTCTTTCGCTCTATTTCTGTTACTAACTCATTTTCCCTCTCTCTTTCTAGACATCATGGCCTAGCAGGCAGCCCGGTCATCTCAGACGGCATCTCTCTGATCCGTCTGTCCCCCCACGCAGCAGGGACTGGGGATTCCCCCTTCAGCCCCCCTCACTCCTACGTCCACCCCCAGATGGAGCACTACCTCCGCTCCATGCACAGCAGCCCCACCCTCTCCATGATCTCTGCTGCCCGCGGACTCAGCCCTGCAGAAGGTGAGACACACACATACAAACTACTGGCAGTGATAGGGGAGCTTACTGTAACAGAGCATTAAAAGAAATACAAAATATTAAAAAGTGCATCATTTTCTACGCCCATATCTGTCAGATTGTACATGATATACACTGCTCAAAAAAATAAAGGGAACACTTAAACAACACAATGTAACTACAAGTCAATCACACTTCTGTGAAATCAAACTGTCCACTTAGGAAGCGACACTGATTGACAATAAATGTCACATGCTGTTGTGCAAATGGAATAGACAACAGGTGGAAATTATAGGCAATTAGCAAGACACCCCCAATAAAGGAGTGCTTCTGCAGGTGGTGACCACAGAACACTTCTCAGTTCCTATGCTTCCTGGCTGATGTTTTGGTCACTTTTGAATGCTGGCGGTGCTTTCACTCTAGTGGTAGCATGAGACTGAGTCTACAACCCACACAAGTGGCTCAGGTAGTGCAGCTCATCCAGGATGGCACATCAATGCGAGCTGTGGCAAGAAGGTTTGCTGTGTCTGTCAGCGTAGTGTCCAGAGCATGGAGGCGCTACCAGGAGACAGGCCAGTACATCAGGAGACGTGGAGGAGGCCGTAGGAGGGCAACAACCCAGCAGCAGGACCGCTACCTCAACCTTTGTGCAAGGAGGAGCAGGACGAGCACTGCCAGAGCCCTGCAAAATGACCTCCAGCAGACCACAAATGTGCATGTGTCTGCTCAAACGGTCAGAAACAGACTCCATGAGGGTGGTATGAGGGCCCGACGTCCACAGGTGGGGATTGTGCTTACAGCCCAACACCGTGCAGGACATTTGGCATTTGCCAGAGGACACCAAGATTGGCAAATTCGCCACTGGCGCCCTGTGCTCTTCACAGATGAAAGCAGGTTCACACTGAGCACATGTGACAGACGTGATAGACGTGAGTCTGGAGACGCTGTGGAGAACGTTCTGCTGCCTGCAACATCCTCCAGCATGACCATTTTGGCGGTGGGTCAGTCATGGTGTGTGTCGGCATTTCTTTCTGTGCTCGCCAGAGGTAGCCTGACTGCCATTAGGTACCGAGATGAGATCCTCAGACCCCTTGTGAGACCATATGCTGGTGCGGTTGGCCCTGGGTTCCTCCTAATGCAAGACAATGCTAGACCTCATGTGGCTGGAGTGTGTCAGCAGTTCCTGCAAGAGGAAGGCATTGATGCTATGGACTGGCCCGCCCATTCCCCAGACCTGAATCCAATTGAGCACATCTGGGACATCATGTCTCGCTCCATCCACCAACGCCATGTTGCACCACAGACTGTCCAGGAGTTGGCGGATGCTTTAGTCCAGGTCTGGGAGGAGATCCCTCAGGAGACCATCCGCCACCTCATCAGGAGCATGCCCAGGCGTTATAGGGAGGTCATACAGGCACGTGGAGGCCACACACACTACTGAGCCTCATTTTGACTTGTTTTAAGGACATTACATCAAAGTTGGATCAGCCTGTAGTGTGGTTTTCCACTTTAATTTTGAGTGTGACTCCAAATCCAGACCTCCCTCAATTTGATTTCCATTGATAATTTTTGTGTGATTTTGTTGACAGCACATTCAACTATGTAAAGAAAAAAGTATTTTAATAAGAATCATTTTTTCATTCAGATCTAGGATGTGTTATTTTAGTGTTCCTTTTATTTTTTTGAGCGGTGTATATACAAATCCTAAAAATAAGACAGAAATATAGTTCGAAACTTGTTATGTAAGGGTGTGTGTTGATAGATTTACAGACATTCGGTTCAGTTTTAAGGAGGTGAGATGAGAGGATCAGGCTGTGTTTAAGGGAAATAACACTTCATGGATAGTTCTCACTATAAACACAGCGAGAGAATGTCTGGAACACATCTCCCAGAACAAACCTGGGTATATGTGTTATGTTGTTTACACACCAGATTACCCACCATACTGTGAAAATTTGTCTAACACCTAATACACTCTGCTACATTAACACTTTTTTCCTTTCATCCTCTCATGTAATGGGATGTGTATGGTTTATACAATGGGTGGGTCTTATCCAGGACGCTCATTGGTTAAAACCGCATTCCAACCGGTGTTTATTCCACAAGTTACCACCGGCTAAAGCTATGACGTTGAAATGCCTATTTACTCTGTTCCATCTCACTACACAATCCACTAGCCAGACAATGTATGAACTTGATCTCCACTGTAAAAAGCATCTAGACATTATCTCCCATTTCTTTTAGACTAGCAATTGGTTTTCAATAGCGGTTACCCTTTGAATTTCAATACTGAAACAATATTGCAAATATCAATCTCCAGCGTTAGCATCAGCAGGCAACATTTTCACAAAAAACAGAAAATCATTCAAATAAAATCATTACCTTTGAAGAACTTCAGATGTTTTCAATGAGGAGACTCTGTTAGATAGCAAATGCTCAGTTTTTCCTGAAAGATTATTTGTTTAGGAGAAATTGCTCCGTTTGGTGCGTCACGTTTGGCTACCAAAAAAAAACGAAAATTCAGTCTTCAAAACGCCAAACTTTTTTCCAAATTAACTCCATAATATCGACTGAAACATGGTAAACGTTGTTTAGAATCAATCCTCAAGGTGTTTTTCACATATCTCTTCATGATATATCGTTCGTTGAAAGCCTCCTCTCTCCTCTCAATCACTGGATGACTGCGTGCAGCTTGTAGATTACGCACCAATTTAGACAAAGGACACCGGGCGGACCCCTGGTAAATGTAGTCTCTTATGGCCAATCTACCAATGATATGCCTACAAATACGTCACAATGCTGCAGACACCTTGGAGAAACGATAGAAAGGACAGGCTCATTCCCGGCGCATTCACAGCCATATAAGGAGACAATGGGAAACAGAGCTTCAAAAATTCTGCCCATTTCCTGGTTGAAGTTTCATCTTGGTTTCGCCTGTAGCATGAGTTCTGTGGCACTCACAGATAATATCTTTGCAGTTTTGGAAACCTTAGAGTGTTTTCTTTCCAAAGCTGCCAATTATATGCATAGTCGAGCATCTTTTCGTGACAAAATATTGCGCTTAAAACGGGCACGTTTTTTTATCCATAAATTAAAAGAGCGCCCCCTATATCCAAGAAGTTAACGTTGCGTTATGGTAATGAGCTTGAGGCTGTATTCACAATCCCGGATCCGGGATGGCTCGACGCAAGAAGTTAAACAGCTTGGAAAATTCCAGAAAATTATGTCATGGCTTTAGAAGCTTCTGATAGGCTAATTGACATAATTTGAGTCAATTGGAGGTGGACCTGTGGATGTATTTCAAGGTCTACCTTCAAAGTCAATGCCTCTTTGCTTGCCATCATGGGAAAATCAAAAGAGATCATCTAAGACCTCAGAAGAAAAATGGTACTCCTCCACAAGTCTGGTTCATCCTTGGGAGCAATTTACAAACACCTGAAGGTACCACGCTCATCTGTACAAACAATAGTATGCAAGTATAAACACCATGGGACCACGCAGCCATGGAAGGAGACGTGTTCTGTCTCCTAGTGATGAACGTACTTTGGTGTGAAAAGTGCAAATCAATCTCAGAACAACAGCAAAGGACCTTGTGAATATGCTGGAGGAAACAGGTACAAAAGTATCTATATCCACAGTAAAACGAGTCCTATATCAACATAACCAGAAAGATCGCTCAGCAAGGAAGAAGCCACTGCTCCAAAACCAACTTAAAAACACCATATGGGGACAAAGATCGTACTTTTTGGAGAAATATCCTCTGGTCTGATGAAACAAAAATATAACTGTTTGGCCATAATGACAATTGTTATGTTTGGAGGAAAAAGGGGGAGGCTTGCAAGCCGAAGAACACCATCCCAAGCGTGAAGCACGGGGGTGGCAGCATCATGTTGTGGGGGTGCTTTGCTGCAGGAGGGACTAGTGCACTTCACAAAATAGATGGCATCATGATGGAGGAAAATTATGTGAATATATTGAAGCAACATCTCAAGACATCAGCTTGATCACAAATGGGTCTTCTAAATGGACAATGACCCCAAGCATACTTCCAAAGCTGTGGCAAAATGGTTTAAGGGCAACAAGTCAAGGTATTGGAGTGGCCATCACAAAGCCCTGACCTGAATCCTATAGAAAATTTGTGGGCAGAACTGAAAAGGCGTGTGCGAGCAAGGAGGCCTACAAACCTGACTCAGTTACACCAGCTCTGTCAGGAGGAATGGGCTAAAATTCACCCAACTTATTGTGGGAAGCTTGTGGAAGGCTACCCAAAACATTTGACCCAAGTTTAACAATTTAAAGCCAATGCTATCAAATACTAATTGAGTGTATGTAAACTTCTGACCCACTGGGCATGATTTGAAAGAAACAAAAGCTTAATTAAATCATTCTCTCTACTATTATTCTGACATTTCACATTCTTCAAATAAAGTGGTGATCCTAACTGACCTAAGACGGGGCATTTTTACTCAGATTAAATGTATTTGGCTAAGGTGTATGTAAACTTCCAACTTAAACTGTAAATCATTAAATGTTGGTTACCCGTTGTATAAAAGTCACTTAAGTGTGTGTGTGTGTGTTTGCATGCGTGAGCGTGCATGAATGTGTGAGTGCAAGAGAGCTAGAGAGAGAAAGAAAGAGTATGTGTACACATGCTAGAATGTGTGTATACGTTTCTGAACAAATGTTTGGGTATCGGAAACCATGGAAATTAGCAAAGACTAACAAAGCACATTTCCCTCCCCAATATGGAGCTCATATGATGACAGGCCTGTCCTCACGACCCTGTTACAACAACAGGTTGAAGGGAGTAGAGAGAGCTGCCTGAGAGGCGACAAAGGCTGAGAGATAGAGCTGTCTTAGAGGCCCAATGATAAATCACTGAGTGTACTCCCCTGTTGACTTTAATGGCTTTGTGGCTTTTAGGAGAAGCAATGCGGAAGAGATTCTGTCACTGATAAAGTGGCAGCAGTGGCAAAGAAGTATGTCATAAAATGGAGGGCATTAAGCTTGAGTGAACATAAATAAAGTTGTGTAAGCTTGGAGCCTATCGGAGAATACTGTAGATAATTCTAGAGATAGAATACCTGTAAAGTAGTTGTAGACAACTCTTTTAGAGTGTAGTTTTAGTAACCTAATTCCTGGACACTACTGTTAATTGTCCCAGAGATTATTATTTTTCCTATGTTGTTGTGGAGTTATAAAATCAGTCCATTTTATCAGCATATCAACTTGGTTATATCAAGAAATGGACAGATCTTCCAATTATCGGAAACATCCACACCCTTTATCATCAGTGTTGTCAATGTCTACTATATGTCTGATACAGCAGTGTAGGGTCACTCCAAACCATGTAAATGAGATAGAGCCTCCTTGCTCTGCGTTCTGTCTGTTGAATTCCCTGGTTTTTTGAGCTGGTTTCACCGGGACGACTACTGGTTTTATCCTCTACCCTCCACTACCATGCTCCAGTCCTTGTGTCTGACCTATCCACTACTGTCCACCATCCTCAGTCTGTCTGTCCAGTCCACTACTCTCCACCATCCTCATTCGGTCTGTCCAGTCCACTACCCTCCACCATCCTCATTCGGTCTGTCCAGTCCACTACCCTCCACCATCCTCAGTCTGTCTGTCCAGTCCACTACCCTCCACCATCCTCAGTCTGTCTGTCCAGTCCACTACCCTCCACCATCCTCTGTCCAGTCCACTACCCTCCACCATCCTCTGTCTGTCCAGTCCACTACCCTCCACCATCCTCATTCGGTCTGTCCAGTCCACTACCCTCCACCATCCTCATCTGTCTGTCCAGTCCACTACCCTCCACCATCCTCAGTCTGTCTGTCCAGTCCACTACCCTCCACCATCCTCAGTCTGTCTGTCCAGTCCACTACCCTCCACCATCCTCAGTCTGTCTGTCCACCATCCTCCACCATCCTCAGTCTGTCTGTCCAGTCCACTACCCTCCACCATCCTCAGTCTGTCTGTCCAGTCCACCATCCTCAGTCTGTCCACCATCCTCATCCTCGGTCTGTCCAGTCCACTCCACCATCCCCTCCACCATCCTCATCCTCGGTCTGTCCAGTCCACTACCCTCCACCATCCTCAGTCTGTCTGTCCAGTCCACTACCCTCCACCATCCTCAGTCTGTCTGTCCAGTCCACTACCCTCCACCATCCTCAGTCTGTCTGTCCAGTCCACTATCCTCCACCATCCTCAGTCTGTCTGTCCAGTCCACTACCCTCCACCATCCTCAGTCTGTCTGTCCAGTTCACACAAAGCAGCTACTGGAAGTGGTTATGTGATCCGGGCAGGCGAGGAGAAACTAAAGCTTCTCTGTGGGCCTCCTAGCCAGCACAAACAGACGCCTGTTCTTTTTTTTTACCACAGCCAGCCCTAATTAGTCCTGATAGGACCGTTTTGGTGTGGCCCATGGTTTAGGCACTGCAGAGGAAGGAGGCTCAAACCCCCCCCCCCCCCCCTCTCTTCTCCCCATCTAGCTAACAGTAGTCAGGGGTGTTTGGAGTAAAACATATATAACTTAAAATGACTAAAACCAAATGGAAACTGTGTAGAAATGATAATAGACCTACATTCATACAGTTTCTTGACTGTGTCCATCTTGCTAATAATCACCCAGATGAAAGCTAGACATTCAGGGAGCATCGGAAATTGTAAAAACTATGGATAGATGACAATTTTTTGCACATTTTAAGGCGAGGAAATATAGCACATTTTCAGTGCAGCCCTCCGGACCTCTTTGATGACTGACTGCGGACCCCCAGGGTAAAATTGGTTTGACACCCCTACATTAGGCCCTTTAAGGGAGTTCAAACCTCTACCCTTCCATTCCTACTTTCTTCCACTCCTCCTTTCTCTATCTGTGGAGACGTTAGCCTCTGATATATCCACAGGGGCAAACGGAGAGCAGGAAACTAGGGGAGGAGGCCACAGTTATGGATATAGGCCTCAGTGGCTCGCTGCAAAAGGAAAGAAAACAAATCTACATCTCCCTCTTACAGCTTGTGACACTTTTAAATGTGGGTTTACAGGGTGTAGGTGTTAACACGTTCTACATCAATATATCCGTAATGCTCAAGGGTTTCCCTTCTCTACCACTATGGGTGGGTGGGGGGGTGTGTGTGTGTGCGTGTGCGTGCGCACACGTGCGGGTAATCTGTCTCAATGAATTTATGTGCGAGACAGGAGAAGAGCAGGAATGTTCTATTCCCTCCTTCTTTCTCTTCTTCGTTTACTCCCCGGGGTCATTCACACACCTCAGCAAACCTCAAAGACTTCACCTATCTTTTATCAAAAGCCTTTTGCCCTCCAGGCATCTTCTGTAGCATAGATCTTCAAACCTGTGAAGCAACGCACCATGTCTGTTCCCCTCTGTCTCTCCGTCTGTCAAATCTACTACTCACTGTTTTGGTCTGTGTCTCTCTGCGCCCTATCATTTCACCCCCCCCCGTCTCTCTCTCTGTCTGTTCCTGTGTCAGTCTTCCCTGTCCCCATGTCAGTTGTTCATTAGTTGACCTGTGACACATCTCTCACATCTCACCCCTCTCTCCATCTCACCCCTCTCTCCATCTCTGTCCGACAGTGACCCATGAGCACCTGAAGGAGCATGGTCTGTTCAGCCTGCCCCCTCCACCTCCAGGTGCCAACCCTACAGATTACTACCACCTCATGGCCAGTGGCAGGAGCACTTACGGAGACCTCATCATGCAGACCGGGGCGGCCGCAGCCGCAGCAGCACACCTGCCCGACTACATCAGCCCTGTGGATGGTGAGTGACCCTGAAATCCTGAAACACACCTTCCTGGGTTGTACCCCAAATTACATCCGATTCCCTAGATCAGGGGTTGGCAACCCTGGTCCTTGAGTGCAACAGCCACTGCACTGCAGGATTCTTTCCCAACCAGACACCACACCTGATTCTACCAATCACTCAATTGAATTGGCTAAATTCATCACCTGGTCTAAAGCAAAACATGAAGTGCCTCTACAGGGTTTCCTACCCCTGAACTACTTTTGACCTGACACAGCCCAGGTCACACTGACTATCATATGTAGGACTCTCCCACCTCACTGAGTGTACCAAGCATTAGGAACAACTTTGTAATATTGAGTTGCACCCCCCTCAGAACAGCCTCAATTTGTCAGGGCATGGACTCTACAAGGTGTCGAAAGAGTTCCACAGGTATGCTGGCCCATGTTGACTCCATTGCTTTCCACAGTTGTATCAAGTTGACTGGATGTCCTTTGGGTGGTGGACCATTCTTGATACACACAGGAAACTGTTGAGCATGAAAAACACAGCAGTGTTGCAGTTCTTGACACAAACTGGTGCGCCTGGCACCTACTACCATAGTTTAAAGGCGCTTAAATCTGAATGGCACACATAAACAATCCATGTCTCTATTGTCTCAAGACTTAAAAATCCTTCTCTAACCTGTTTTGGTCCCCTTCATCTACACTGATTGAAGTGGATTTACCTGGTCAATAAGGGATCACAGCTTTTACCTGGTCAGTTTATGTCATGGAAAGAGCAGGTGTTATTAATGTTTTGTATACTCAGTGTACATTGTGAAGTACCCATAGGCCACACTACTAAATACTAAGAGCCTCATCACCCTTTGTGCTTACCTCCAGGTATGTGGTGCTGTGCTTTTCATAATGTCCTTTCTTCTTCTTGTGGCTTTCTGTGTGTAAGACTTCCCCACATCAAAGCAAGAGGAGCATTCCTTGACTTATAAAAACCCTCAGTCGTAGCAGGGGGTGTCTATAAACACAGAAAAGCCCATGACAGAAAGGCCCACCACTGTTCTCCCAACACAGGCCTCTAATTTACACAGCTAGTCACATAGTGTTTCAGGTGTGTTACTCTGTTATGAGTAACATCCTACAAATCCACAGTGGTAACCTTAAAAGGGCAACCATGTTGAGAGGGAGTGGAAAAGATAGAGAGGGAGTGGAAAAGAGAGAGACGAAAAGAGAGGGAGAGGAGAGGGAGAAGAGAGGAAGAGAGAGGGAGACGAAAAGAGAGAGAGGGAGAGGAAAAGAGAGAGAGGAAAAGAGAGAGAGGGAGAGGAAAAGAGAGAGAGGGAGAGGAAAAGAGAGAGAGGGAGAGGAAAAGAGGGAGAGGAAGAAAGAGGAGAGAATGAGATGGGGAGAGAGAGAGAGAGAGTGAGTGTGTGAGAGATGAGACAGAGATGAGAGACAAATAGAGAAAGAGAGAGAGAGAGGTTTGGCAGTGGATGGACTATATTTCAGGCAGCAGCAGATGCCAGGGCTTCTGAATCTGTCTCTTCTCTGTTTCTCAGTCAGTGTTATGGCAGGTATACTGTAAATCTGTGGTCCCTGCTCTGCTTGTGCAATCTAACGGCAGGGATAGAGGATAGTGGCAGGCAGGGGAAATTTAGTGACAGTGTGACAGAAGAGACGTGGTGAACAACTCTGCTTTTCACAGGAGAGGTCAGACAAATGGTCGGGGACCATAGCCTTGCAGACAGTCCCAGGCCTAAGAACAGAGTGACAAGTAAGGCCTAATAATGCTGCTAGGACCTGGATATTATATCAACTCAGGAACCTTCCAGTTATCTGTATGAATGGGCAATACAGTGCTACAGAGTGGAAAGCTAAACTAAACTGTCCATGAAAGTAAGCCTTTCGATGCCTTTCGACCGTCAAACGCATACATTCTCTGCCTGCCTGGCACAGACTCCCGGTTAGGTATCCATATCACTTTTATCCGGTCTCAAACCACCCAAGGGAAAAGAGCGAGAACGAGCCATCTACCATCTAACGGTGTTTGCACCTCTTGTCACGCTCTCCGTCCACCCTGCGTGACGCTAAAGCACCAATCCTCATGTGCATGCTAGGAAAACCTTACCGCCATGATCCCTGCCAACGCAGGATCCACCTCGAAATGAACCATTTAAATTACCCCTCAATCACTAAATCAAACATGAAGAGAGGGAGGAGGAGGAGGGGAGGGCATGCAGATTTGGGCATAGAGGTTGTTGTCTTCCTCCTTCACTACTCCGTCCCTCCATTCCTCCATCCATCCTCCCACTTCTCTCTCCCGGCGTGACCGCCACTGCTGCTGGCTTCCCACAGTTGTTTGGGGAGGCTGTTTGCTCAAACACCCACAGACACCGACTCACACAGCACAGAACTGGGCCTTCTCCTCGCCTCCCCGCACCCCCCTCACCTCCACACCTCCCCCTGGCAGGTTTATTTGGTGTTCTCTACTTCTCAAACCTGGCTGGGTTTGATGTGGTCAGCGTCCTGGGCACTCTCTGGCTTGAAGCTCTCAGTCAGTGCGGTTAGCGAGGCTAGCAGCTCCATAGACACACACAGGCTCTGTATTGACCTAGCCAGCCAGCTAATGGCTCAGAGTCTCAGCATACGGCCTGGCTGAATAAAGAACCTCATTTAATGGCAGAGAGGGCGATACATATGCATCGAGACCGCTACGTTTGTTTTGGAAGCCTAGCTCTGATAAAATAAAAGAAATTCATATGCATATTTAAAAATCAATTTATGCTCTAATAAATTCATTGGACCTACCACAAGAGCTGAGTCCTCAGTGAACCCAAAGTTATAATATGGCTGGTTATTTTCCCTTCCCAATGATTCCTATTAGTACTACAAACATGAGAGAGTGGACTTAAAAAATAGTGCTGGTTAATAAAAGGGAGTAATGTGTTCATGGAAAATTCTGCAGACTAGCCCTAGTGCCGGGTGTTCTCATAGTTCCATAGGGCTAAATGTATGGATTTACTGTAAGTTTTACCACTTGCCATTAAGCAGAGCTATAACCTGGGTCTTTTCTCAAGAACATAGCTAAATGACACTAAACATGGCACCTTGATGCTGTCCAGTTTCCCAGAGCTAGCTGCTCAGGACAGACCATGTATCCCTGTCCCCATGCGTGGTACTGTATACAGTACGTTGACAATTGTATACCGTAATACAATTAATGAAACAGTCAATAATCTGATCATTAATCTGACTGTGTGCAAACCCATTCTCAGTTTTGGATCTTTTTGTTGAGGCCTTATGCTCCGCAGAGAGTGAAGGGGAGTAGATAGCTAATAGTAATGCTTTCTCTAAGAACACATTATGGGCCCTGGTCAAAATTACTGCACTATACAGTATAGGGAATAGAGTGCCATTTGGGACGCGCCCCAGTAGCTCTATGCTCCTCTCCTCCGCCCACTGTGTGACTGATTGAGGCATGGGTGCCATGTAGGCTACATGCAGTCTGCTCCGACAGGCCTACAAAACAAACACCGACAGATCCTCCTGCCGTCCGTCAGTTGGTTGGTTAGCGTGGGCCGTGCTGAAATGCCAAGTGTGCCTCCGTGCCAGTGGCGTGCTCTGACGCGCTCATCCACTAAAACAACATAGACTAATTTCCCCCGCGAATAGCAGACACAAATGTTTCCACCAGACCAGGCAGAGGCCAGTTGGGCCTTGTTCCCTAAAGCCCTTAGTAAATCTATTGCGTGTGGCGTGTGATGTTATGAGTGGTCTCACCCAGAGATCTCAGATAGATCGATGGATAGATGGAACAAATCGGTCTGGAAAATAATCTGTACAGCCCTCCTCTGAATTTTTTTTATACCGATGTGGCCCTTAAGACATAATGATTAGCCACCCGTGCTCTAGCTGGATCAGCATTTTCACCCTTTTCAGTGTAAACTTAAATACTGTAAATCCTACAGATTACACTTCATCATGTCTTAATAGTAAGCTCACTGAGGAACGCGCCAAACAAGGCTGAACAAGGGGGGAGGGTTGTAGAGCACTAACAGTATAGGACCCTGCTGCCGGGAAAAGAAACTCAAAGGTCCCATGACAATAGCTGCTGCCAAAGTAAATGTCTGCCATGCAGTCAGAGGAAAAAGAGATCTTCGTGTTTGGGGAGGAGGAGGGAGGAAGGGACGGAGAATGAGGGGGGTCTTGTCCAGTCCCTGCGGACTACATATACAAACACTTACTGTATGAACACACATGAGCCCCCGGCAGAAGTGTGCACATACACAAAAACACACAGCTGGCTTTAGCAGGACACTGGGGGCTCATAGGGGAATCATCGCAGTGAGCTCCCTCTAATAAAATGTGCAGTGATGGTATTAGCGAGATTTACCAGGAAAAATAAACATTCCTCCCCACTCGGAGGAGAGCAGAGGGGATCAGGGGTGGCTGGACTTGGCTGGGGCTCTTGGCTGGCTGGTACCCAGGCTGCGGTGTTGTTTAGGGGGGAGATTGGGCCTCGCACTGGGCCTCTCTACCTCGCCTCGGAGGACCAACGCCTGACCCCTCATGCTTTACCTCAGTCTGGGGTCATCTGAAAGAGAGAGAGCTAGAGCAGTGTAGGTAGTGGATCCACTGTACAGAAACCCTACTAGAGAGAGAGACCGAGTGAAAGAGAGACCAGAGAGAGAGACAGACCGACATAGCCAGAGAGCAGCGGAGGTAGTGAATCAACACTCCTAACTAAATGACCCAACAAAGCCAGGCCCTCCACAGGGCTCCACTGGCTCTCCTGATGGGAAAACAGAGCCCAGATAAAGAGACCCTACATCCCATTGTAATATCATTCTCTCAGGCTAACTACTAACTACAGGCCTCTAAAGCCTGTTGCACTGAACAAAGGGAGACTACCTTTGTGTGCTGTGTGTGGAACCTGTGCCAACTCTCATTCGGGGGGCTTTGGTTTGGGGGTTGTACTGGGAGGGGCGGTGGGGGGGTAAAGGATTAGGGATTACTACCCTTCAATTACAGTATTCAGATTTTCCACAAAGCCATTTCCATCAAAACAGCAAGGCAGATGCTTAAAATAATCGCTCAGCCCCCTTTTAGTTTTTTTTTGTTATTGTGCACTCAAGTGCCTGTAATTATGAACCTATATATCAGTCCAGATCCCCCAATTATAGCCAACCCTCCCTGTGCTCCACTCTGCTCCCACAGAGACAGAGTCCTAGACCTAGAGAACAGGACATATCCCTCGAGCCAGCGCCACGCCACCTCCCTGCTGCCAGAACCTGGCATACCCCTAAATTAGAGCCCCGCCATCGATAAAGCACTCCATCACTGTGTGTGTTGCCTGAGTGACCTCAGGCAGAGCAGATACAACAATGACCTCACAGGGGTGCTTATTTTTGTCCTTTTACACATGTGTTTTTCAGCATATACCAACTCCCCCTGAGACACCCGCAGGGAGTGGGGTCATAGCCAGGGTCACCATTTATACAGCTCCCCTGAAACAATTAGGGTTAAGTGCCTTGCTCAAGGGCACAGTGATGGATTGTTCACCCTGTCGGCTCCAGTATTCGAACCAGCAACCTTTCGGTTACTGGCCCAACGCTCTAACCTCAAGGCTACCTGCCGCCCTAATAAATTGCGGCTGTCTTCAGGTGTTGTCTCTCTAACATTGGAGGCCACTGGAGGAGTGTATCCTTGGTGTGCCAGGTCCAGGCTAGAAGAGCAAACGCTGCACTCTCATACACACACTGTTGACTAACACATTAACTAGGGACTCCTGAGTGGATAGAGAAAGTTGTACTGAATTGATTAGGGAGAACCTACAGTTTTTCTGGGGATGGGGATTTTGGGGTTGGAGGTATCAGGTATGAAAGGGGTTGAGACAATATCTGAGGGTAGGGGTGTGGGATGGTGGGTTTAGGGGGTTATTACTATAGTATGTCCGGGGATATAGGGGTGGGTTTTTGGGGGGTGAATCAGTATTTTGTGAAGGGGTTGAGACCATGTCTTGGGCTAGGGATATGGAGGGTTTTGGGGGTTGGGGTATGAGGTTTAAGGCTTTCTTTTGGTAAGGGTGTCCAGGGGGTGAGGCAGGCGCCAGTTTCGCCAGGCTGTGAGCCGTACCTCGCTTAGTTTCCTGCTTTATAAAGTGGCACATTAATAAGCAAATCTCCCCTGAGGTTCAGATCTGTTCTGTGGTGAGCAGAGATGAATAAGACCGCTGCACCACACACACAGACACAGACACACACACAGACAAACACACGGCAGCTCCACAATGGGCCAGCCCATTCCCAGGCAAGAGAGAAAGAGCCATTACACTCGATGCAAATCTGAATCCACCCCTAGCCTTTCTAAAGAGTATAATATAAACCACTGTCGTATCCGGGTAGCAACCCACTCCTCTCCCCACTCCACCCCCTCTCTACTCCGCTGATAACCCCCCCTCCTTTCGCAATATGCCTAATGATACTTGACACATTTATTTTTTTAGCTTCATAGAAGAACATTCTTAAGGACCGAATGTTGTTTTTGCCAACTTTTTCAGACATCTCTACAGCTGAGTTTTCATAGAGCAGCCAGAGTCCCTCTGAAGTCCTGCAGCTCTCTAAGTAAGCACATATAAGCCTTTTGTTTTACAACTCAGCAACATAAGTCTTTTTCACACACACCCACACACGTGCGCAGGCCCCGACACCTACCCACACACACACACCATGTATAAGACTACCGTTTTTTACGGCCATAGGTATATAAGTATAGTGGTCTCTGGGTCCATATGGCCTGGAAGAAAGGATCACTAATTTACCCAATAAAGGGTCAGAGGATTGGCTGCAGGTTGACAGTCGTGTGTTTGACATGTTGGCAGGTGGTGGTGTGTGCGTCTGTCCGTGTGTTTTGGGGAGGTGTGATGGGAGCTATTAAGAACTTCCTGTTGCCAGCGCCTCTGATGATGCCCCCTGTTAGGCCTAATAACCCCCATCCCAGACCAGTACTACCCCCCACCACTCTGCCCTGGTATGTGTCCTGCCACGCCACATCACACCAGGGCTAATACTCAGCACCTGTTGGCCCACAGCAGCTGGCCAACGCTACCCCCCATCCTTACCCCGTATTCTGCTAGCCATTACCCCCTACCGAAAGGTTACCTGGGTCGAATCCCTGAGCTGACAAGGTAAAAATCTGTTGTTCTGCCCATGAGCAAGGCAGTTAACCCACTGTTCCCCGGTCGCCAAAGACGTGGATGTCGATTTAAGGCTGCCCCCCTGCACCTTTCTGATTCAGAGGGGTTGAGTTAAATGCGGAAGACACATTTCAGTTGAAGGCATTCAGTTGTACAACTGAATGGGAAAGTATCCCACTTCCCCTTTACCTTCCCTACCACCATCTCTGTCTTTCTCTCCCTAGCTGTCACCCATTGCCACAGGAACAGCGTCAAACCCAATCCCACCAAAGAAAAATTCTATTAACTTTTTGAACAACTCTGAAAGACATCTTTCCAAATGTCTTTGACCTGGAACTGTTTTATGTAGCCTGTAAAAGGGACTTTCCATTGCATGTCCCAAAGAGGAAGGTTAAAGTGAACTACATGCTCAATTCAGGTCAGAATTACATGCACAGAACTCGGTTAAGGATGTCTACATGCATTCTTACAGAATAATGATGATTATATACACAACCTGAGGGAATTAGTTCCAAAAGGGTCAAATGTTACACAATACCAAATCAACAGTTTGTGGGAAAAAAACATAATGTTTAAAAAAAATTTTTTTACTGTAATATTCGTGCTCCAAAAACAACTCTCTGGGTTTACCTTTACCTTTTGTAGCTATGCTTCATTCTTTTAATGGTATTCTCAAATCAATTTGTTTAAATTGCCTCCATTTAACATGCTGAAATACAACTGACTGGGTGAGATTCTTATCACGGTAATTACAGCAAATTATTGGGAGGGATTCATTATGCATAAGAGGATGTGAGCATTAAGGGGAGGAGGAGGGTTGGGGTGGTGTTAGAGAGATGATGGAGAGAGATATAGGTTACATCCCAAATGGCACCCTATTAGCTATGTAGTGCACTACTTTTGGTCAAAAGTAGTGCCGTGCACTAAATATAGATAGGGTGCCATTTGGTACAGCATAGACAGACTGAGGGGGACTGTACCTTAGTCTAGGCTAGACTAGCACTAGAATGACCTCTACTAGAACACCTCTGGATAAACAGGTTTCTTCTTCTTTCATCTTAAAACTGTAACTCTTTGGGGGTTTACTGACTGACTGACATTAGTGTTCTTAATTTTTAGTATGCTGTGGGAGTGTACTACTAGTGACATTTTGTTTTCTTCTCACAGTTGTTGTAACACTTAGTCAGGGTAGGGAGAAAGGGTCACTAGCATGTTGTGTGTGTATAGGCTTTCTCGTTGGGGTTTAGCCTGGGTACTGCAAAGCACTGCTGACGTTAAGAAGGCTTTATAAATATGTTTGTTTGATTGGTGTCTCGATCTGCAGTGTCCCGGTTCTCCAGCCCCAGACTGACCCCCAGGCTGAACAGAAAGCGAGCCCTGTCCATCTCCCCTCTCTCAGACGCCAGCATCGACCTGCAGACCATGATCCGTACCTCGCCCAACTCCCTCGTGGCCTACATTAACAACTCACGCTCCAGCTCTGCAGCCAGCAGCTCCTACGGACACCTGTCCGTCAGCGGCATCAGGTACAAGATACACTACATGACCAAAAGTATGTGGACACCTGCTCGTCAAACATCTCATTCCAAAATCATGGGCATTAATATGAAGTTGGTGCCCCCTTTGCCACTATAATAGCCTCCACTCTTCTGGGAAGGTTTTCCACTAGATGTAGGAATATTGCTGCAGGGACTTGCTTCCATTCAGCCACAAGAGCATTAGTAAGGTTGGGCAATTCGGCTTGGCTCTCGGTCGGTGTTCCAATCCATCCCAAAAGTTGGAAACAGAATCGTCTAGAATGTCATTGTATGCTGTAGTGTTAAGATTTCCCTTCACTGGAACTTAGGGGCCTTGCCCGAAACACAGAAACAACCATTATTTCTCCTTCACCAAACTTTACAGTTGGCACTATGCATTGGGGCAGGTAGCATTCTCCTGGCATCTGCCAAACCCAAATTTGTCCATCGGACTGCCAGATGGTGAAGCGTGATTCATCACTCCAGAGAACACGTTTCCACTGCTGCAGAGTCCAATGGCGGCGAGCATGGTGATCTTAGGCTTGTGTACGGCTGCTTGGCCATGGAAACCCATTTCATGAAGCTCCTGAGGAAGGCTTCCAGTGGCAGTTTGCAACTCAGTAGTGAGTCTTGCAACAGGACAGATGATTTTTACGCACTATGCACTTCAGCCCCCGGCGGTCCTGTTCTGTGAGCTTGTGTGGCCTACCACTTCACGGCTGATGTTTCTTTCCACTTCACAATAACAGCACTTACAGTTGACCGGGGCAGCTCTAGCAGGGCAGAAATTTTACAAACTGAGTTGTTGGAAAGGTGGCATCCTATGACAGTGCCACGTTGAAAGTCAGTAAGGCCTTTGTCTATGTACAGTATATTGCATGGCTGTGTGCTCGATTCTATACACCTATCAGCAATGGGTGTGGCTGAAATAGATGAATCCACTAATTTGAAGGGGTGCCCACATACTTTTGTATATAGTGGACATGTAGTGCACACACATACAGTACACAACAACTGTACACATATACATCTCTAGAACTTATGGATTACTTCAACAATCTACACATAGGGCTCCACATACACCAATCAATCATAGAATAGCTGTACAGTTTTAAAAGTTATCTTAACTCTATAACTAAGTGATTACAGTTATTTTATTTGCTGTTGTACTTAAAATGGAGTGTCCTGTCCTTTCCTCTCTCAGTCCGTCATTCACCTTCCCCCACCCCATCAACCCCATGGCCTACCAGCAGCTGCTCAACCAGCAGAGAGGCCTGAGTGCGTTTGGCCATACTCCTCCCCTTATCCAGCCCTCGCCCTCCTTTGCTGCCCGCCAGCATGCCCACGCCCTGGCAGCCTCCACCCTCAACACCACCCACAACACCTCCAGCTCTGAGTCCAACCAGGTGAGTAGCATTGTCTTACTTCAGATATCTGCACTTATATGTCTGATATCTCACAAACACTGGTTTAATTGTGACGTGCATGACGATGTAGTCCTAGAGATCCTATAATTCGTGTTTTATATGCAATTCTATGAATGGAGTTGTGAATACCCAGAGAGGGATACGGATGAATTCCATTCAGCTATAACACAGAAACCAAAGATCTCTAACGTGAATGGAATGTAGACTGTATATTGTCCAAAGTATACTACGTAAATTATGGATAAAATGATGGCATGCTAAATTAATCCAGCCCAAGAGTGTCATAAACTGTCAAGTGTTTTTGTCTAGGGTTCGCTCAGCTATGAGCTGGAGGATGACTCCCTCCCATTAGCAGCAGTTTTTAACTGTCTCAGTTCATAGAAGTGTTTCCTCTGTCTCCTTTATCAACCTATTGTATACATGGTCTCTATGAATGTAAACTTCCCCCTCATCTACCGTCACCCTCACACACACACCCATAAATTCCATCACTATGTCAATTTTAGTATACCAATGTACACACAGATACACACACAGACACACACACACAGAGCTAAATCCTCCCCCCCCACCCCTCACTGACATTAATCAGAACCACATTTCCCCTGGTTTCCAGCCATTGAAGTTAGTGTTAGTGAGAGCATGGGGCCCCTGAAGCACAGTCAGCGCTGTACTGTACTGTAGTGGCTGGGTGGGATTTGGATACTAGAGAGACCCCTCCTCACTGACCCCCAACCCTCACTTCATATCCTTTTTTATGATGCTTAAACACACACACACTCACACTGAGCGTCTCCTGCACAGAGCCTGTGACTGAGGCATAAAAAGGCCTGTCTGTCTGTTATGTTGAGAGTTGGTTGGAGGATCAAAGCTCTGAGCGTTGCAGTGTGGATAATAATTTCTCTCTTTTCATATTTCCCCTGGCTGACTCTCATAAAGCAGTCTAAACTGTTTAGTCTCTGTGTCGGGTCGCTATACGAGTTATGGGCCCTGTGCCTGGTACTTGGCTGGCTCTGGTTGACTCTGAAACCAACCAACCCTCACATCATCACGTTACCATAGAACAGAGCCAGTCAGCCAGCGCCAAGAACAATACTGTGATGTCGCTCTGACTTTGCTCTGAGTTATCTTAACTCTGCCTCTGTCTCTACACACTCCAGAGCACTGCATCTCTGACTCCTTCTTCTGTTTAGCCACTTAGCAGACACTTTTATCCAGTGAGTGCATACATTTAGTGTATAATCCCTGTGTGAATTGAACTTGACACTCTTACCAACTGAGCCATTAAGGACCACTCTATCTAACCTCTACTTCTCTCTCTACAGTATGTCCTTCAGAAGGCTGGTATAGTCTCTGTCTCTAACGTGTACCTCCTTCTCTCTCTACAGTATGTCCTTCAGAAGGCTGGTATAGTCTCTGTCTCTAACGTGTACCTCCTTCTCTCTCTACAGTATGTCCTTCAGAAGGCTGGTATAGTCTCTGTCTCTAACGTGTACCTCCTTCTCTCTCCTGCAGAATGCTGGTGGTGACCCGGCGGTGAGCAGCACAGTCAACCCCATGATCACCAAGAGGCACAAGGTCAAGACAGAAGCAGAAGGACCCCGGCCCATATCACCATGCTTTCAGGTATGTGATCCCACAACCTATTTTTTGCTTCCCTTTACAGTGAGTTGTGCAAAAGCAATCTTAGATCATTAAGATGCAGATAAGCAAATGCAGAATAGTACAGTATATGTAATGGGTGCGTGTTGGTGGCAGGGAAGTCAGGTGCAGGAGAAAAAAATAGGTAAAAACGGAGTTGTTTAATAAATGCTGAGAACTCCAAAACCCAAAATGTACTAAATAACAAAAGTGGATACAAAACCCGTCGCACACCAACATGATACATGTACATCACATACAATCAAACAATCTCCGACAAGGACATGGGGGGGAACAGAGGGTTAAATACACAACATGTAATTGATGGGATTGGAACCAGGTGTGAAGGAAGACAAGACAAAACTGGAAAATGAAAAATGGATCAGTGATGGCTAGAAGGCCGGTGACGTCGACCGCCGAACACCGCCCGAACAAGGAGAGGGACCGACTTCAGGCGGAAGTCGTGACAGTATAGTTGGTTATATACAGTACAAGCTATTGTCAACACACACACAAACTGTGTGCTTGCATGCACATAAGACAGTCATGAACCCCTCTCTGACTGAGTCCTCTCATCCACAGGAGCATGTCCTGGACCTGAGTGAGGAGCTGGACAAAGATGAGTGTAAGCAGGAGCCAGAGGCTGTCTACGAGACCAACTGTCACTGGGTCGGCTGCAGCAAGGAGTACGACACCCAGGACCAGCTCGTTCATGTGAGTAATTATTAAGTGATTTTTAGTAACCACACAGAGTTAGGACATCTGTGAGTAGGGGCCTGCTGGTGCCTCTACAGTCAGGGGATATGCTTGTGACTTTCAGTGGACAAAAACACAAGGCAAGAGAGAGGCACACAGATACAGGAATAAGTCTGAAAGACACCCTCCCATTTCCCCCTTTTTTTAATGTTCAAAATGGCTCTGCTCCTCATTAAAGCGTCATTCCAGTCAGGTTTAAGATTTAACCAGTCAAGGCAGTAGTAACTGATCCTTTCCTGTGGCGGACACGCGCAGGGTTAATGAGGCCTGTTGATTCCGACTGAGGAGACGGAGGTACTCTAACGCCCCTGCAGATGTGACCCCCAACCCCTGGCTCTCAGCCACCTCTGACCTCTGAACCCTAGAGGCATGGCAGTAAATCCATCGTCATACTCAGAGCTCTGGAACTCTGTCCTTTCCTCTCTAAGGAACCCCTGATGCAGCGCTCTGTACTCTACTCCAATAGGCTATGATTAACTGGGATTGTCAGTTCAGTACCCAGACTGGGAGTCTCTGAGCTGAGTCTGGAATGTTCTGAAGTCTCTAACTCCCAGTGTTACGGGTCAGGAGTGGATTCACCTTAGCCCCTTTCTCGTCCCCTTTCCAGCCTCCAGTCTGTCTTGACAAAGAAAGTCCAGGAGTAGAGCCACCTTAGAACCCCATTTAACCCCTCTTTCCCCCCTTTGCTCCCCTCTCCTCCCCCACCCTATCATTTCTCCCCCTCGTCCTGCCACCCTGCCCCAGTCGTCCTGACAGAGGGCATGTCCAGACCATCCCAGTAAGTTCCAGGATCCATTCCCCCTACACTGCATCTCTGTCAGGGATTGAAGGGATTAGGGAACAAAGCTAGGACCTGGTGGTGTGGGGTGTGGATGGACATGGTGAAGTAGAACACATACCACAACTCACTGGAATAATGGAATAAGGGAAAGGCAGGAAAATATAAAAAATTAACAGTAAATGTCCCATGTGTGAATGAGTCTCTTGTTACAGTGACTTCTAATTACATACCAACGTAGATGTAGACATCTGTAGATGTAATAACTGAGAGTCTGCTGCCAAGTATTTGATAGTACTTTATCCCTCCATCTACAGTACACACCTCCTGTACTGTAGTTCCAAGGTTTTACACAATGTTCTCACCAGTCATACAAGTGAAATCACTCACCTTGACAAAAAATACACAAAATTATGGCGTAGAACTTCTAAGTTCTATTTACCCAAAGTAATCCTTCCCCAATAGCCCCAAATTATGGTTTCAGTATGGTATGAAGAGTACATGGCTGAAAATGGAAGCCTGCTGCAGGCCACACACTTCACTTGTTCATCCACTTTTCCTCTGAAAAAGAACTGGGCAGGATCAGGACTGTCAACCACTAACCCAGTCAGTGGGTGGATGGCTACATCCCAAATGGTACCCTATTCCCTATATAGTGCACTATTTTTGACCAGGGCCCGGCTTGTGACAAAGTGGCCACATTAGTAGGGTATAGTGAGGGTGAAGGTCCCCAGGAGACAAAGTGGTTTGTCTGGCTGTGTGAATATTTTCCATGTGGTTGTTTGTGTGTGTGTGCGTGTGGCTCAGTGAAAATGGAGGGATAGGCACTAAGCAGGGTAATCTTACCAAGTGGCCTTGCATGCCTAGACAATACAGCAGAATGAGTCTTCCTGCCCTCCTGACCACACACACTTAAATGAAAGACAGGCAGTTCCACTGAAACAAAAACTCTGTGTTTGATTCTACGTTTGTTTTCTGTAATTTAATGGAATGTAACTCTAGACATTTCTGTCCAATCACTGTCATGTTTTTGAAACGCTCAGGCAAAAATGGATGCATGTCTACAAGGTCCTTTGACCATCTTTCAACCATGTCTGTGACGATGAACATTTTAAAATACCAACTCTAGTTCAGTTTGTACAGACAGACACAGACAGACACAGACACAGACAGACAGACACAGACAGACAGACAGACAGACAGACAGACACAGACAGACAGACAGAGACAGACAGACAGACACAGACAGACAGACAGACAGACACAGACAGACAGACAGACAGACACAGACAGACAGACAGACACAGACAGACAGACAGACACAGACAGACAGACAGAACAAGGGAGAGAGACAGACAGACAGAACAAGGGACAGACAGACAGACAGACAGACAGACAGACAGACAGACAGACAGAACAAGGGAGAGAGACAGACAGAACAAGGGAGAGAGACAGACAGAACAAGGAGAGAGACAGACAGAACAAGGGAGAGAGACAGACAGAACAAGGGAGAGAGACAGACAGAACAAGGGAGAGAGACAGACAGAACAAGGGAGAGAGACAGACAGAACAAGGGAGAGAGACAGACAGAACAAGGGAGAGAGACAGACAGACAGACAGAACAAGGGAGAGAGACAGACAGACAGACAGAACAAGGGAGAGAGACAGACAGACAGACAGAACAAGGGAGAGAGACAGACAGACAGACAGAACAAGGGAGAGAGACAGACAGACAGACAGAACAAGGGAGAGAGACAGACAGACAGAACAAGGGAGAGAGACAGACAGACAGAACAAGGGAGAGAGACAGACAGACAGACAGACAGACAGACAGAACAAGGGAGAGAGACAGACAGACAGACAGACAGACAGACAGACAGAACAAGGGAGAGAGACAGACAGAACAAGGGAGAGAGACAGACAGACAGACAGAACAAGGGAGAGAGAGAGACAGACAGACAGACAGACAGACAGAACAAGGGAGAGAGACAGACAGACAGACAGAACAAGGGAGAGAGACAGAACTAGGGAGAGAGACAGACAGACAGACAGACAGAACAAGGGAGAGAGACAGACAGACAGACAGACAGAACAAGGAGAGAGACAGACAGACAGAACAAGGGAGAGAGACAGACAGACAGAACAAGGGAGAGAGACAGACAGACAGACAGAACAAGGGAGAGAGACAGACAGACAGACAGAACAAGGGAGAGAGACAGACAGACAGAACAAGGGAGAGAGACAGACAGAACAAGGGAGAGAGACAGACAGACAGACAGAACAAGGGAGAGAGAACAAGGGAGAGAGGCAGACAGACAGACAGAACAAGGGAGAGAGACAGAACAAGGGAGAGAGACAGACAGAACAAGGAGAGAGACAGACAGACAGAACAAGGAGAGACAGACAGACAGACAGACAGACAGACAGACAGACAGACAGACAGACAGACAGACAGACAGACAGACAGACAGACAGACAGAACAAGGGAGACAGACAGACAGAACAAGGGAGAGAGACAGACAGAACAAGGGAGAGAGACAGAACAAGGGAGAGAGACAGAACAAGGGAGAGAGACAGAACAAGGGAGAGAGACAGAACAAGGGAGAGAGACAGACAGACAGAACAAGGGAGAGACAGACAGACAGACAGACAGACAGAACAAGGGAGAGAGACAGACAGAACAAGGGA